>NC_056742.1:501535394-501660394 GCF_019279795.1 Protopterus annectens
GCAGGTGTTTCTACTATTTATCTGGTTGACTGTTCCGTTGCTTTTATATTACTAGTCGTACTTTGAGTTTGTCAGTAACACTCTCCTTTAAAGTGTAAAAACATTCTTTGTGAGGATGTGTTCGGCCAAGCATATAAGAAGTGTGTTGAATCCCGGCATATAAAGTCCTGCCTTATCTAACCAGTATTCCAGGGCTTGCAGACCCGCCCAATGGGGAATACTGGTATATAACGACTTAACATCCAAAGTGCACATCAACCATTTGGGCTCTAGTTGTGATTCAGACACACTCTGCAAAAATTTGGTGGTGTCTTTGATTCTAGCTCCAACAAGTGGCAGTATGGGTTGTAAATATTGAGTCAGAAACACTGATAATGGTTCTGTAAGAGACCAAATTCCCGACACAATAGGTCTACCAGGAGGCTGATTCAAATTTTCATGAATTTTGGGCAAGAGGTATAGATATTGATTACCAGGCTCTTGAACCGTAAGGTGTTTTCTAACAGTTTCACTGATAATACCTTCATCTATTGCTTTTTCTAAAAATGTATCAATCTCATGTTTAAAATTGGGGGTGGGATCAATCAGCATTTTCATGTAATGCTGGGGATTAGTAAGTTGCCTATTTCCCGCAGCCCAGTAATAACCGGAGTCCATGAAAACAACCACCTCACCCTTATCCGCTGGTAGTATGATAATATCAGTGTAATCCTGAAGTTCCCTTAGTGCTTTTACTTCTCCTTGGGATAAGTTATGCCCCAAATTCAGCAATAGGTGTTACTGCAACTGCTTGAATAAAACAACAAAATATACACCAGAATCTTTATTAAATAAAGCTTTCAGGTCTACACCCTTCATCAGTATAACTTAACATATAAAAAATCACCATTTAAATAGGAGAACATAAAGTCACATGCTTCAACCCAACCCACCTAACAATAAAAATTTAAAGCTACAATGAATCAATAAATATATGCAAAGTAGCACATAAAAAATCACATCTATAAAGCATATATATTTTTATAAATAAACAATTTTATACTGTTTCATATAAAATCACATGCACCATACTTAAAAATTAATAATTAATAATTAAAACTTAAACTTATAAAACTTCTCTCTGTCTTTTAGCCAGAACGGGCTTTAGACTAACTGAATTATTTAGGCCTGGGGCTACATCAGCTTGAAGTCTAATAATCCATTCTAGTTCTTTCAATTCCAATAAATTATTAATGTCACCCTTCCTCAGACCTACCTCTACCTTACAAAGGACCCTAAATCTAAAAGTATGTCCCACACCTTCATCCAATATATGTTTACTTAAGGCATTGGTGGGCAATTTCCTCCTGATTTCAGACCTGTGTTCCACCATTCTCTCCCTCAGTTTTCTTATAGTTTTGCCTACATAAAATGAGGTGCAACACACACAAGTAGCCAAATATACTACTCTCTCCTCATTACAAGCAGTAATTGTTCTCATGGTAAATGTCTCATTAGTTATAGGATGTGCAAATGTAGCATCACCTGTATAAATGTCATTGCAACAAGTACAATTATAGCATTTCACTGTTTTAGCCACCCTTCTATCATCTCCATTTTTATTCTGAAAATCCTTGTAGCACAATTGCTGCTTCAAAGCTTCTGAGCTCCTATAGGCGAACCTAGGTTTATCACCTACTATAGATCTAATCTCAGGCATAGCCATTAAAATTGCCCAATTCTTCTCAATTATGCTACAAACACTATGAGAATTTAGGTTATAAGTTGTCAAGTACCTAACAGCAATATTATTACTCAACATCACCTGTCTAGTAGCACTATTCTCACTACAGCCTCGTAATATAGGTTTATACCTGGACTCTCTTTCAATAATTGCATCTTTAATTACTTTATTTATAAATTCTTTCGAATAACCACTCTTCTCAAACTGCATTGCCATAGCATTTACCTGCTCTTGAAACAATTCATTCTTTGTATTTAATCTACTCAGCCTAATAAACTGTGCTTTCAACGTTCCTTTGAAAATATGAGGGGCATGCATGCTGTTTTTATTAACATACCTAAGGGCATCAACATCTTTTCTAAACACCTTGGATTCCAAAATATTAGATTCCTTAAAAATTGTTACATCCAAAAAATTCATAACACTATCTGAAGTTTCCATCTTGAAACTCAGGAAACTAGTTGAATCATTCAAGTACTGCAAATACAGATCCAAATCCAGCAAAGTACCCTTCCATAACATAAAGCAATCATCTACAAATCTCTTATAGAATGACACATATTTGTTGAACTCAATACTCTTATCTAAAATAACCCTTTTCTTCCATTCATAAAGTACAAGGTTGGCATAGGTGTTGGCAACGGGCGTACCCATTGCCACACCTGTTAATTGAAGGAAAGGTTCACCATCAAAAATAAACACATTATGTAATAACACAACTTATAAAAGAGAACAAATAGTCTCAATGTCTCTTCCATTCATTTTAACCTCTTGACACATAAATTATGTCCCAACACCTGGGAAGAGCATAGCTTAAAATGTAGATCTTTGAGAACCACCTCCTGGAATATGGCCACATATTTATTCATAGGAGGGGTGACGTTGAATTTATGAAAATGAAACTGCGCAGACCTTTGCAACACATCCTGTGGACCAAAAATAAATAGTTTTAATTTCAATTTTCTACAAAATGCTATAATATCAGTAACTAAAACATTTTCATCAACAAAAAATCCCGGTATGAAATGAAGGCCTTTATTTACCAGTTGCTTTTGGTCAGTGGACAAGACGTAATTAGAAATACTGTGCAAATTATCACAGTCAGAATTCAGCTCACTAATGATTGTAAAAGGTTTTCTATTGTGTTTGCCTTTATGCTTACACCCCCCCTTGGTGCGTCCTACCTCTAAAGGGTAATCTTGACTTCATACCTTTTTGGAATCTGGAGAGTCACTGACATATATACTTTTAGTATCAGTAGCCGAGGACTCATCGCCCAAGGTACTGAGTCCCTGTCCTGATTTTTTTAAGGATTGATCGGGGCCTCTTCCTATGTGTATTCATCCTGTATCTGTTCCCCTCAGAAAATCTAACACTTTTCTGGGACTCAAAGGATCTCCCCCTATCATAATCTTCCATGTCCCTAATAAATTTCCACAGCTTCTTCTCCTTTGTTTGATTCTCAAAAATAAGCAAGTCCCTGGAAAGCTTGCTCAAGTTGTCGACATAGTGTGGCTGGCACTCAAATACCTTTACCTCCTCACATAATCATTTCACATCATTAATATTCTCCACTATAATCATTTCATAGTAGGATGTCAAAATGTTGACAAAAGCCATTGATGCCTTTTGCTGTGCCACATTCCACTCCCTAACAAGAGTGTCATCTAATTTGCCCAGCAAGGGCTGAATTTTCACTCAAAGACCTCTTGGCGTAATGTTCTTGTTTTGATATGCCTTGAACAACTTCAGATGCTAAATGTTTGTACACAATGTTTTCATATTTTTGCCCAGTCTGTTGAAAAGCAAGTTGCAGCCATCAACTGGATCTACTTGACCTTCACCAATCGTGCCATCATTTGATGTTTGCAAACCAAATACCTTTATATCGTGACGATCAGCACAAAGGCACTGTAATATATTATTGAAATCCATGACCATAAGCCCCCAACTCCCACAACACAATAACACCAGAAAGATCCAGAAGACTAATGGGTGTGGAAGTAGCACAATCTACAGATACTTACAGGTCAAGCCACACACTCCGCCCCCCCCCCCAGCTGAATTCCAGGGATTGGAGCTAAATAACAATCACAGAAATGATGGACAAGAAGCTGTACAAAAATAATATTCAAAATATCCCCAAAATGGGAAGAACCCAATGAGCCCCAGAAAACAAAAAATGTGAAAAATAATGACATCTTCAATCCTAATTGGTTCAAGCCCAAGTTTTAGATTTCTATAAAACATGTGCTACATTCTAAATCAATACCAACTATGAGAGGAAAAGCTTCAAATGCTGGTATGTCATAAAATAAATCATAATAGTATAAACCCTGGCCATAAGAATGGTAAGCTTACTGACCACTTCACCTCACAGAATATCAGTCAATCCTCAGGGCATCGGTAGCCTAGAATATGTCTATTTAGCTTGCCAGAGTACACAATGATATCTTTCCCAAACAATGATCCGTTTAGATCATATACTATATCTATGTGTAACCTAAATGGCTGCCACTGAATGTTCATAGAAAAAATTATTATCCCAGACTCATCCCACTGAAGTTGATCATCTGAATAGACCATTCATTACCAGAGGAAATTATACATACCCAGGCCTAGGTTTTTGCCCCCCACAATAGGTCATAATAAATGTTTAGATCAATAGCACACTTAATGATTTATCCTCACCAAGTCACAATATTAATACAATCAAGTTTGAATCCACAACACCCTTCAGTATGTTAATTGTGACTCATTACATTCAAAATAAATATACACAGGCAATATTCATAAACAGAACGGTGGTGTAATCCTGCAAATACCCCTCCTATATGGCCAAATAATGGCCCTGTAACAAAATTCAAATAAATATATTGCAACAATAAAGAAATATACGTTAATAAATTTTTGGTGTTAATCCTTGTTGTTTAACCCAAATATGTCCAAGTGTCTTGACCCAGATATTCACTCATGAATGGTTTGCTGCAAAAGCAAAACTATTCATTATCCTATTCCATGTTGGGCAAAAATTAATCCTTAGTTCTGTCCATAAAACACCAAAACCAAGTCTTGGTCTTTCAATATGAAACCATTTATCTCAACATTCGCCCTGGAGAAAACAATCCATCACATAGTTCCACTCAAAACAAATGACTGAATTCAAACCCTTAATTGTCTCAATGAACACTGCCAAAAGAATATATAATGCTTCCATTGCACAACTCAAATCCAGTGACAATTCTCAAAAGCACCCAGCAATATTATGGCTTCAAAAATTAAACCCCACACTTTTTGTTGTTCAAACTGCAAAAAAAAAAAAAAAAAAAAACCCATATCAACCACATATGTCGAGTAAATCACACTTTCATGGGTAACCATACATTTCTCACCAACGACTGATTTCCAACTCTAGTTGTCTCTGTAAGCTCTGCAAAAAGTATATGTAATGTTCCCGTTACACAATTCAAGTCCCACAATTGTTCTTATAAGCACCCAACAATATTAAGGCTTCCAAATCAACAAAACATTTTTACCATTTAAAGTACAAGAGTGCAAGGCCCATATACGTTCCAATGCCAAACAGATCGCTCTTACATGCTAGGTAGATTGCACTTACAGGAAAAACAGTCCACTTTGCACCATCACTTTTCACCACTTGATACCAACGAGATGAATTGCACCCAATATCCAAAAAGACAGCAACAGCAACTGAATGAAGGTAAAGCACTATGGCCTGTTACTCTAACCAGAAAAGATGAATCTACCTCAGCTCCTGATACTGGAAGTATGTAGGACATCCTAAAGCCAACAGCCAGCTAAAACATGTAGTTCCTCCCACAAAACCAGCAAGCATGTATGGCTGATGCAAATGGCCAAAAATGAACATAAAGTAATCAAAAAAAGGGCCAGCACCACAAGGATGTCTAGAACACTAGAATATTTATTGAAGTGTCATAATACACAAAATTCAGACCGCTTTCAGCATATAGTCTTTGTCAGTGATAACCAAGCTAATAAACAGTTACCTTAAATACCATCAGAACCTGATGATTTCCTATGACATCACTTCCCCCTAAAACAAAATTAGTCCTTTAATTATGTCTACTTAAATTACATAGTAATACATGGTAATCAGCTCTTAACACAGTGCACGGCCAAGCAACTGGTTTGAGCAATCAATGGCAAAGTGTTTGTGCATGCAAGATTGACATTTAATGAATACAGCTTGAACTTGGGAATTACTTATGCATATATGCAAGGGTAGAACTAGCTTACAGATACTATGGAGTTCATAGTGTAATTTAAATTGGAAATACTGGGTCATAACTTTTATGATGTGAAGGACTACTGCTATTTCCTTCTCTGTTTGTGTGGAGTTAAGCGATGAGTAAACATGATTCTCTGCTTAAATGGGAAAACAGTACTATTTGTATTAGTCTGGCTTTCGTTGTATGAAAGCACAAAGTTGTGAGGGGTGGCCATATACACTATGGGCAGTACTGAGTGCAAGAAATACACCTGTTGCTTAACTTTCCCTGTTGCAGCATGTGTAAGAGCAGTGAACTTATTGTTACAGAGCAGATGGCATCAGGTTCAAATGCAAGTGAATTTAGTTTTTTTACACGTGGTGTCAAGGTGGTATTACATAAGTAAATGTGACAATTCCTGCAAATGTGTGGAACAATAAGTACAGTAAAGTAATATATAAAAATAAACAGCAGTAAAATGAGTTATGTCAACAGTAAATGTATAGATTTGGTCTGTTATATATCCATGAGTGTAAATAACTGCTCGAGTAAATGTTTCAAAGTACTGCCTTTACTCTGCTTTACCTCTGTGTTCATTTAGCTCAGTAAGTTTAAGCAGCATTGAGCAGTGGTAAACCACACTATGCCATAGGACATGAAGAGCCATTCACTGTTGCTTGGCATTGGTGTGTGATGCCAAACTTATTGCAAATACTACAGAGGCCAAAAAGTGAAGGCCATTATAAGAGATTTACTATTTATGTGTATGGAGCATGATTCTATTTTTTGACCAGATTGTATTTATAAAAATTGGGTAGATAGGAAAGTGGCGAAATGGGGGCAAGCAGGGGGAAGAACTACTAATGCTCTAATTTCCTATCATTTCACTAATGTCTCTTTTTCCTATCACTAAACCACTTCAGTCCTTTGTACCCTCATACTTCCTTATCCCCCACTTCTCTCCTGACTATCCTCTAACTATTTACAACACTTCTGCTCACATGTCTCACTGATCATATACAGAATATCATACTCCACATGTTCTATAAGGACACACATGTTCTATAAAGTGCAGTTATCTACTTTTATATAATATACAAGTGCTTTTGAAATTTTACTCAGCAGACCCACTCTAATATGACCCATCTGTTTTGTATTTCTCTAAATCTATATGTAGATTGCCTATATAATTGTATTGTTTTACTATAATGCTTTTATGATATTGTGTTGTACCTTGTTATATAATACTGTAATTTCCAACTTTGTACTTAGAGCTTTTCTCCCTGGGCCTCCACTGAAAGTGGGCTACTAGCCCAGTCGGATCTCCTGGGTAAACAAATGTCAAATAAATAAATAAAGTAAATAAATAGGAATTTGCAGGAGGAAATTAGGAAAGAACCATAGCTATCCATTTCTTCAACAGTGAAATATGAACATGTATATACAATTAGATGAATTTGGACTGTCACCACAACATGGAAGGGTGACCTCAGAACAATCATGCTCTATAGCCAATTGGACCAAATCAAGTGTTTCAAGAAGACACATGTGAGAAGTGGAGAGCTATGTATAAGATCTTTTTTGTGGGACAGGTGCCCATTTTTTTCCTTTTATTTCAGTAAGACAGGAATGTTAGGTAAGGGAAGTAAGTAAGTATGGCTTGGTCAGGTAAGTAGTGTAAGTAAGGAAGTGGGTGTAAACAAATAGGACAAATAAGACAGAGACAGAGATGGTGAGGGCTAGGTGACACCATGATTGGGGATAGGAAGGGGACTTTGGAGACCCATGCCTGTCAAGTATGGGGACTGTGATAACCTATTCCTCACCCTCAGAACTGTCATCACTGTCCCCTTCCTCAGCTTCCTGTTAGAGTGCTTGATATTTTTGTTTTCTCAGTATTCTAATGATCATCTTCCCCTGATGACTGAGCCATGCTCCAATGCTACATTGTAAGTTATCATGCACCATGGCCTACCTCCCTGTACTGGAAATAATTTTTTCAGCTGTTATAAAATTATGACATTAGAATGTTGTGATCACACATATAAAAATAAAAAAATAGAAATAAGAGGTTGGGTAAGAGAAAAAAAAAGAAAAAGATAATTAGAACCATCATATGTCCCATACAATAAATTACTACAATATAAATATATTTTACTTATAGGTATGTTAACTATACTTTTTAAAAATACTAAGCAGGACTGTGAATTGTTCCAAATAATGCCTGCAATATGCATACATTGTACATATGGTTTTAAAATTATGCAGATTAAGTTAACAATAAGGCATTCATGCCAATTTTGTTGAAATTAATATTTTTATTATTTTACTATGTATTTGTTATTTATGGCATTTGAACTCACAACATCTGCATATCCTATTACAATTGACTCCTGCAATTACCTTGAACTACAGGATGAAGCATGCATGCTTGATTTTATGGTTAAACTATGGGTGCATAATTTGCTACTAATGTATAGAAGAGCAATACTTTTAATAAAATAATAACTAATTTGTGCTGCATACATTACCCTTGCTCAATCTTTCTAAGCATTCAGCATGGGCCTTCCTGTTCACTGACTTCTCCTTGGCAGCTTTAAAATAAAGGGAAGAGGAAAAGAGAAGAGCATTATGCATGCCAGTCTTAGCTATCTCCAGCTTTGTTTGTGATTTAAAGCATCTTTATCTGTATATTTACAGCCTTGGTAAGACTATTTCAAGCCTCTTATTTATATTGAAACCCGGTATAGTCCCCCTGCATAAGCTTATGACTGTGCTGCTTGATAAGGAGTCCAGTAAATATTCTGGACTCCTTTACACTCCATCTTTGAGCCCTAAATTGTGCCCTTCCTTCCCAACTCCTGCCATGTCCACACATATCATACCGCAACAGTTGAAGTGTTTTCCAGATAGTTTGTGATATCACATTTTACAGCTAGTGCACAAACCTGCATAACCATGTCAACCATGTTTGTGTGATGGTGTGCACAGAGCATCAGTGCCAGAGAAGAAGGCAGTTTGTGAAACAGGAAGGGTAATGTGATGGTTGGCATTAGTTTATGTGTTGTCTGCTGCTGTACCTATTAGATGACTTCATTTTTTCAGACATTTATTTATTTATTTAACATTTGTTAACCGGGAAAGTCCGACTTGGAATGAAACCAATTTTCAGCGGAGGCCCAGGGAGAAATTCTCCAGGCGCATGTCTTTGTAACGTGGGAGGAAACTGGAACACCCAGAGGAAACCCACATGAATGCAGGGAGGACATGCAGACTCCACACAGAAGGCACCCCAGCCAAGAATTGAACCGGAGAACCTCTTGCTGTGAGACAACAATGCTACCGCTGCACTACTGTGGCGCCGTCCATAATTGTAGGGGTCCATATTGGAGGGGTATACATTTTATGACTTGATACATGTTTTATGTGGCTTTACACACAGATAAAAGTAATTTGTACAATGTGGGATTCAAACCTATGTAAACTAGAGAATACATATTTTTCCACATAGGTGTTTTTTCCTCCTTGCCACAGAAGAATCGCTTATCAGACATGATCATTAAATATATAGAGTTATTAAAGAGTGATTGGTTAACCATGTATGTGTCTGACTTGCCAAGGTCATGGTTTATACATTCATGTGTATATGACTATCACTGAAGTAAGAAGTCCATTTCAGGGCAGAAGAGACACTTTTAATTATACAAACATAATTGCCAGTATACTCTCAGTCACACATATAATTTATATAATATCTACTGCTATACATAGTTGTTATTATTATGTATAATTTTGTCTTTATATTCTTTATTTTTTTTTTAAATTGAGGAGAACAGCATTAATAGAATTTGGAGTGTTAGATTAAAACCCTGGCTAATATGTATTGTTGGCAACTGAGGACTTGTTTGTCAGACATGCCCATTAGTTATACATACACATTAAAGGGTTGAGTGGTTAACCATGTATGTGTGTGACATGAAAGTTCTGAAAATGAATTTTTAACTGTAGAACCATAATTGTACTGATATCCACACTTAGACATATAATAAATATGATATCATTCAGATACTCAATCCACCTGCTATACATAGATATTTTTATGTATAATTTTTTATATTGTTCATTTTTATCTACATTACAGTGGACTAGCATTATGAAAAATTAGAGTTTGCAGGATTAGAACAGTGCACTCCTGTATCATGGCTATTAACCTACATATTTTGCCACAGGTAGAGCTAGGCAGCAGGTGTATTTTTTACACTCATTTCTGTGTATGAGCACTGACCACCACTCAATGCCACTTAGCATGTTTGTTCAATGGAAGGCAAAAGCTGTAATAATGTATCTTTTTTGAAACTGGTAATGTCTCCATATTGTCTGTGGCATTATGGCATGTTTGCGCAGATGTGAACAATGTGCAAACAAAACAGGCAAAGCTCAACATGCATTATTATTTTAAACAGTGTTTATTAATTTTATCATTAAAAGACAAATGTGGGACTTAAATCATAATCTAAATATCCTATATGTTGTGTGCTTCATTGTGTTTACCCAGTGTGATACATAATAAAAGCAACTTCCATTAATTTTAAAATATTAATCAATTTCACTGTATTTGCACTAAGCTGCCCACTGAGCAAAAATTTTTTTTTTAATAAAACAACATTACAAAACAAATTTTAACATACGGTGCATATTTTTACACAACTCTGGATTTGAACTATCATACTAATGAACCTGCAAAACAAACTAGGAGTAATTTATCTGTCTTTGTCACAGAAACAGCGTTGTACCAGGAAAGCAAATCATGTGCATAGAAACAATTTCCATTGCCTACACAGTTTTAAAAAGACATATAGCACGTGTACACTCTCGTTTGTTTGTACATGTGTGGCTTACATATTTAGTACAATGAGTAATCACACAACCGTTTATGAGCATGTTTGCTCCAGTGCACCCTGTCTTGTCATTGTATTGTCTTCGTTCTTCTCTTATCTGTGCTGTATCTCAGGCATGCAGTCTGTAGTACATTTGTATCATTGCCTTTTAAATGTATGATAAAAATACATGACAATGAAAAACATTTTTCAGGAGAGTTTATCTACTATTGAACATAAATGATAAATGCGTGCTGTTCATTTCCATTTAAAAGCTTGCTGAAGTTACTTCTACACTTTGTAAGTGTATCCTGGATGATGCATCCACTGCAGGTAAGTTAGTCTGAATGGCTGTTGTGCTTCATTTTCCCTTCCACTAATCATTTACAGTTGCAACTGATTGCCAACTAACAGTGCGGCAGTGCCTACACTATGTTTAGATCTGCTACACCAAGTCAAAAGTTTGGGATTCAGCAATTCTAATGAGTTCATACCTCATTTGCATCTTTACTGTGCTCAGAGGCCTACTTCTGCGGTGGTGCTCACTCTGGAAGCTGTCTAACTGACTGACTACATACGTACATGCTCTCACTCTGGAAGCTGTCTAACCGACTGACTACATACGTACATGCTCTCACTCTGGAAGCTGTCTAACTGACTGACTACATACGTACATGTTCTCACTCTGGAAGCTGTCTAACTGACTGACTACATACATACATGCTCTCACTCTGGAAGCTGTCTAACCGACTGACTACATACGTACATGCTCTCACTTTGGAAGCTGTCTAACCGACTGACTACATACGTACATGCTGTCACTCTGGAAGCTGTCTAACCAACTGACTACATACGTACATGCTCTCACTCTGGAAGCTGTCTAACTGACTGACTACATACGTACATGCTCTCACTCTGGAAGCTGTCTAACTGACTGAATACATACGTACATGCTCTCACTCTGAAAGCTGACTAACTGACTGACTACATACATACATGCTCTAACTCTGGAAGCTGTCTAATGGACTGACTACATACGTACATGGTCTCACTCTGGAAGCTGTCTGACTGACTACATACATACATTCTCTCACTCTGGAAGCTGTCTAACTGACTGACTACATATGTACATGCTCTCACTCTGGAAGCTGTCTAACTGACTGACTACATATGTACATGTTCTCACTCTGGAAGCTGTCTAACGGACTGACTACGTACGTACATGGTCTCACTCTGGAAGCTGTCTAACTGACTGACTACATACGTGCATGGTCTCACTCTGGAAGCTGTCTAACTGACTGACTACATACGTACATGTTCTCACTCTGGAAGGTGTCTAACTGACTGACTACATACGTATATGCTCTCACTCTGGAAGTTGTCTAACCGACTGACTACATACGTGCATCCTCTCACTCTGGCTACTCACTCAAAATGGTGCTCTTACTTGCACATGCTCAGTGCTTATATGCATGTGCTGGCTCACTGGAAAGCTCCCTAAAGGTATATCACACACACTGATGTACATCCTCCCTCATTACTGAGCTCCTCCCTCAATACTGAGCTCCTCCCTCATTACTGAGCTCCTCCCTCATTACTGAGCTCTCTCATACAAACAATCACATTTCAATAGGAGTGCAATTATGCATACACTAATTAAGAAAACAGCAGTCATGTCCAGGTTGACGTGTATCTGGAGGTAAGTTTCAAGATGCGACCTGATCTCATGACATAATAGTTAGGACTGAGTTTAGCAAAAGGGACTGCCACTGGGGAATATTCTGCTTGAGGAGTTTCAGAGATTTTCTTAGGAACAGGGATTGCTGATGGAATGTCAGGAACATTGGACAAGTCACTCTGAGAACTAGAGTCTTTGTCACAGGCAAGATGCTGTAACACTGGTTTGGACACTGCTAACAAATGCCTCCAATTTCATCTGAATTCCATTCCTTGTGATTCCACAATGTATAACCTCAGGTCTTGACACAAACTTTTCACAAATCTGAAGTGATCAAAACCTTTTGACGTCTGCATCTTCATTCTCTTCCCTTTTTGTAAAGAATGGAGTGCTCTGCTGGTTTTTTCACAGTAAGACTTCTGGGACAAATGCTTCTTCAACAGTTGGACTTTTACTACTTTCTTGTTCTTAGCACAAGGAATCAATAAATTACTGCTGATTGGTAATGTGGTTCTAGTTTGTCTTGACATAAGTCTGGGCAGGTGAACCAAGATGATTATCACGAGGAATGTTTCTGACATTTAACAAGTTTAGAAAAACATCAGTATTGTCACGTCTGTATTTCTCTAACAGCTATTTTGCACTTTGAACTGCATGTTCAAACAAGCCGTTTGACTGATGGTATTCAGGACTACTCGTAATATGAACAAAGTCCCTCACTTCTCCAAATTTCTTGAACTGCTGACTTATAAACTGTGCACCATTGTCAGAAATAACTCTGTGTAGACCACCATGGACAGAAAAATGTCTCTTCAACTTGGTAATGACAGCACTGGACATTATGTTGGGTAGCAGGTCAATTATGAACCAATTTGAATAAGAGTCTACTAACACCAACTAATGTTGACCATTCCACTCAAAGATATCTGCGGCTACTATCGACCAAGGTAGTTCTGGAATCTGGCATAATCGAAGTGGTTCTTTTTGTTGATGTAGGTTTGTACTATTAAATACTGAACAAGATGAAAGTACTTTCTCAATATCTCTTGACATAGATGGCCAAAATACTAGTCTTATTACCCTTCTTTTGGTCAAATCAGTTCCTGGGTGGCCACGATGCAAAATGCTAATATAAGGACTTTGGAACAATCACTTTTGGACCTTTCATGATGATACCATTGTCTGACAAAATCTCATCTCTGTATGGAAAATAAGGTTGCACTTCTACTGGTAAACAAGAGTGTTTTGAAGGCCATCCTTAACTGATAAAGAAGTTTAGCTTCTGGAGAACTGGATCTGAAGCTGTGTGAGTTCTGAGCTCATAGACATGTGGAAGAAAAATTTCTCACTTCCATGACTTCACAATGAAGTTTTTCTTTGTTATGCTGTTCTACTCTTTTTGGGTGACCTGAATAAGGTATCAGCAAGATAAAGAAGTTTGCCTTTTGTGTAAACAAGACTGTGACTGTACTTCTGCAATTTGAGAATCATGGATTACAATTTGGCAGGAGTTGTATGCACAGGCTTTATCAAAATAGTGGCTAAAGGTTGGTGATCAGTTTTGATCTGGATAGTCGACCATAAATACAATCATGAAACTTCGAACATGCAAACACAATTGCCAAAAGCTCTTTCTCAATCTGGGCATACTGCTTCTCAGTTTGGGTAAGAGTTCTCAAAGCACAGGCCTACCCTCTTGAAGAATGACTGCACCTAGACCAAACTTGGAAGCATCACAGGAAAACGTAACTGGTTTGTGAATATCATAATAGCTGAGAGTTGGTGGGTTGGCAATTTTCTGGTCATCAAATACTCTTTGGTGCTGCTCTGACCATGACCAAATAACATCTTTGTATGTCAGCCCTCTTAGTGGTGGTGAAAGTTGGCTTAAATCTGGAATGAACTTGCACAGATAGTTGACCATGCCAAGAAAACGTTGTAGGGCTTGGACATTGTCTGGAGCTGGCATCTCAAGAATTGCTATTTACTTGGAAGGATCTGGTTGTATGCTTGAACTGGTAAACAAGTGACCAACATAAGTAACTTCTCTTAGCCTGAATTTACACTTCTGAGGATTCAGCTTACGATTCACGTCACGTGCTCTTTCCAGAGCTTTCTTGAGGTTTCTGTCATGTTCGACTTCACCATTGCATCTGACTAGAATATCATCTACTATAATAGCATACGGATAGGCCAAAAAATTTTGCTTCATTACACACTGAAAGACTTTACTGGCAGAATTTATTCCAAATGGCATTCTCAGAAATCTGTATCTCCCAAATGGCATACCGACTGTGGTTAGCAATGAAGATTTTCGGTCAAGCAAAATTTGCCAAAATTAACTCTTTGCATTTAAGACAGAAAAAACAGTGACATTTGGCATGAGGGCAGCAATCTCCTCAACTGTGCGCATAGGATGATGAGACATTTTTAATTCTTTGTTCAAATTTCTTGGATCAATAATTATTCTGATATCTGAGCTTTTTTTATGAGCTACCACTGTGGAGGATACCCATTCAGTAGGTTCTTTTACTGGACAAATTACTCCTAGCAGTGCATTCTGTGACAGTGGTGCAGTGGTTAGCATTGTTGCCTCACAGCAAGAGGTTCTCCCATTCGATTCTTGGCTAAAGCGCCTTCTGTGTGGAGTCTGCATGTCCTCCCCATGATCGAGTGATGTTAAAGACATGCAGGTAGGTGCATGCATGAATGGGTGTGCCTTCTTTGAAGGTTGGGTGTCAGGCTGGCAACTCGGCACCGTAAAAATCCACTGCCAATCATTAGCGGACCGGAGTTCTGCTGTGGCGACCCCTAATTGGGAAAAACCAAAAGACATTACTAGTACCATTCTATCTAGCTCGACTTTGACACTATCCTGCATAGTTACTGGAAATTTCTGTGCTGGTCTGATAACTGAGCTAACCTCTGGATCTAACTTCATGAAGTACACAACTGATAGTTTGCCAAGTTTGTCTGCAGAAATATCAGCATACTCAGAAAAAAATAGTATGTGCAAAATCGGAGCTGTTGTCATTCAGGCTTACATGGTGAACTTCTTTAGTAAATGAAAGCAGTCACATTTTCAAACTGTCTCTGAGGCCTAATAATGACTGCATGCATCTCTTGAGTATGTAAAACTGCAAGACATAGCTGTTCCCAGCAAATTAACATGAAAGCACTAACTGATCCTTTGGTTTGAATCTCTTCACCACCATAAGCAACAAGCTTTGCAAACATTGTCAAATCAAGTTGTTCTGCAGCTTTTACTCTAGCAAATGTTTCTGCTGATATAACATTGCACTGTGAGATCTATGGGACTTCCATTTATCCCAACAATACAAAATATCTCATTCTTTGCCCATAAATCTACTGCATTGACTGTTTCACCAAGCACAGACACACCATCAGCATAAACAGTAGATTGCAGATTTCTAATTGATCAGCTTGCCTCTTGGAATGCCCTCTTTTAATAAATTAATGTGCTTTCTTTGATTTACAAAACCTTTTGAAATTATTTAACTTATTACAAGAATGATGCTACTG
Organism: Protopterus annectens; assembly: GCF_019279795.1. NCBI lineage: Eukaryota > Metazoa > Chordata > Ceratodontiformes > Protopteridae > Protopterus > Protopterus annectens. The sequence continues at coordinate 501,551,466 of NC_056742.1, forward strand.
ACTAAAAGCTAAGCACTTTTCTCTTTTGGACTCATGATTTCTACCACAGTTATGACATTTGACTATGAAGTTAGGTGGGGGCACATGTTTTGACTTTGCTGACTCACCTTTGTGCTTCACTGAGCATGTGTGCTGGAAAGACTTGGGGTATCCCAGGGACTGTTACAGGACCTGCAGTAGCTGTCACATGCTTGGGCCTGTTTCTTTTAACCATGTGCTGCATACTATCAACATGAGCCTTGCCACCTGTGCCTCCCATTACTATTCTCATATACATTAAGAAGACACTGAGGTCTGGGTGTTCATTTAAGTAGTTTACTGTATACAAATACATCAACATGGATGGCAGGAACATTGAACTTAAACAACCTATCTAACGAACTGACTACATACTTGCATACTCACAGTCTGGCTGCTCACTCAAAATGGCAGTCTTATTTGCACATGCTCAGTAACTATATGCACTGCTGACCTGCTGGGAAGCTTCTAAAACGTATATCACACACACTGATCTACACAGTCACTCTGAAAATGACATAATAGTGCAGGCAACCAAGCACCACAGTGCCTTACTACTTGAGAGAGGAGGACACAGGGATATGGCTGCTGGAACGCAGATTTGAAACCAGATAGTCAATGATGTCAATGCAGGGTCACACCACAACATATAAACAGGTGTGTCATAGGGTCATTTATGTGATTTCATCCACCCAGAACATGTGTGTCATAGGGTCATTCATGTGATTTCATCAGCCTGGAACAGGTGTGTCATAGGGTCATTCATGCAATTTCATCAGCCCGGAACAGGTGTGTCATTGCTTCATTCATGTGATTTCATCATCCCAGAACGGTGTGTCATAGGGTCATTCATATGATTTCATCAGCCTGGGGCAAGTGTGTCATAGGGTCATTGATGTGAGTTCTTCAGCCCGGAACAGGTGTGTCATAGGTTCATTCATGTGATGTCATCAACCCAGAACAGGTGTGTCATAGGGTCATTCATGTGATTTCATCAGTCCGGAACAGGAGTGTCATAGGGTCATTCATGTGATTTCATCAGCCCGGAACAGGTGTGTCATTGGGTCATTCATATGATTTCATCAGCCTGGAACAGGTGTGTCATAGGGTCATTGATATGACTTCCTCAGCCAGGAACAGGTGTGTCACAGAGTCATTGATGTGATTTCATCAGCCTACAACAGGTGTGTCATAGGGTTATTCATATGATTTTATCAGCCCGGAACAGGTGTGTCATAGGGTCATTCATGTGATTTCATCAACCCAGAACAGGTGTGTCATAGGGTCATTCATTTGATTTCATCAGCATGGAACAGGTGTGTCATTGGGTCATTCATGTGATTTCATCAGCCTGGAACAGGTGTGTCATAGGGTCATTGTTATGATTTCCTCAGCCCAGAACAGGTATGTCACAGGGTCACTGATGTGACTTCATCAGCCTAGAACAGGTGTGTCATAGGGTTATTCATGTGATTTTATCAGCACGGGACAGGTGTGTCATAGGGTCATTCATGAGATTTCATCAGCTCGGAACAGGTGTGTCATAGGGTCATTCATATGATTTTATCAGCTCGGAGGAACACTAGGACTTATGAACAGGTGTGTCATAGGGTCATTCATGTGATTTCATCAGCCCAGAACAGGTGTGCCATAGGGTCATTAATGTGATTTCACCAGCCTGGAACAAGTGAGTCATAGGGTCATTCATGTGCTTTCAACAACCTAGAACAGGTGTATCATAGGGTCAGTCATATGATTTCATCAGCACAGAACAGGTATGTCACAGGGTCATTGATGGGATTACATCAGCCCAGAAGAGGAGTGTCATAGGGTCATTCATGTGATTTCATCAGCCTGAAACAGGTGTGTCATAGGGTCATTCATGTGATTTCATCAGCCTGGAACAGGTGTGTCATAGGGTCATTCATATGATTTCATCAGCCAGGAACAGGTGTGTCATAGGATCATTGATATGATTTCATCAGCCCGGAGGAACACAAGGACTTATGAACAGGTGTGTCCTAGGGTCATTCATGTTATTTCATCAGCCCGGAACAGGTGTGTCATAGGGTCATTCATATGATTTCATCAGCACAGAACAGGTATGTCACAGGGTCATTGATGGGATTTCATCAACCCGGAACAGGAGTGTCATAGGGTCATTCATGTGATTTCATCAGCCCGGAACAGGTGTGTCATAAGGTAATTCATGTGATTTCATCAGCCAGGAACAGGTGTGTCATTGGGTCATTGATGTGATTTCATCGGCCCGGAACAGGTGTATCATAGGGTCATTGATATTATTTCATCAGCCTGGAACAGGTGTGGCATAGGGTCATTCATGTGATTTCAACAGCCCAGAACAGATGTATAATAGGGTCATTCATATTTCATCAGCCCGGAACAGGTGTGTCATAGGGTCATTCATGTGATTTCATCAGCCCGGAACAGGTGTGTCATAAGGTAATTCATGTGATTTCATCAGCCAGGAACAGGTGTGTCATTGGGTCATTGATGTGATTTCATCGGCCCGGAACAGGTGTATCATAGGGTCATTGATATTATTTCATCAGCCTGGAACAGGTGTGGCATAGGGTCATTCATGTGATTTCAACAGCCCAGAACAGATGTATCATAGGGTCACTCATATTTCATCAGCCCGGAACAGGTGTGTCATAGGGTCATTCATGTGATTTCAGCAGCCCACAACAGGTAAGTATCATAAGGTCATTCATATTTCATCAGCCTGGAAAAGGTGTGTCACAGGGTCATTCATGTGATTTCAACAGCCCACAACAGGTGTATCATCGGGTCATTCATATTTCATCAGCCCAGAATAGGTGTGTCACAGGATCATTGATGTGATTTCATCAGCCCAGAACAGGAGTGACATAGGGTCATGCATGTCATTTCATTAGCCTGGAACAGGAGTGTCTCAGGGTCATTCATGTGATTTCATCAGCCCGGAACAGGTGCGTCATAAGGTCATTCATGCGATTTCATCAGCCCGGAGGAACACAAGGACTTATGAACAGGTGTGTCATAGGGTCATTCATGTGATTTCATCAGCCCGGAACAGATGTGTCACTGCATCATTCATGTGATTTCATCAGCCCAGAACAGGTGTGTTATAGGGTTATTGATGTGATTTCTTCATCCCGGAACAGGTGAGTCATAGAGTCATTCATGTGATTTCATCAGCCCAGAACAAGTGTGTCATAGGGTCATTCATGTGATTTCATCAGCCCGGAACAGCTTTGTCATTGGGTCATTCATGTGATTTCATCAGCCCGGACCAGGTGTGTCATAGTGTCATTCATGTGATTTCATCAGCCCAGAACTGGTGTGTCACAGGGTCATTGATGTGATTTTATCAGCCTGGTACAGGTGTGTCATAGGGTCATTCATATGATTTCATCAGCCCGGAACAGGTGTGTCATAGGGTCATTCATATGATTTCATCAGTCCGGTACAGGTGTGTCATAGTGTCATTCATATGATTTCCTCAGCCCAGAACAGGTGTGTCATAGTGTTATTCATGTAATTGCATCAGCCCGGAACAGGTGTGTCATTGGTCATTCATATGATTTCATCAGCCCGGAACCGGTGTGTCATATGGTCATTCATATGATTTCATCAGCCCGGAGTAACAACAGGACTTATGAACAGGTGTGCCATTGGGTCATTGATGTGATTTCTTCAGTCCAGAACAGGTGTGTGATAGGGTCATTCAAATGATTTCATTAGCCCGGAATAGGTGTGTCATAGGGTCATCATATGATTTCATCAGCCTGGAACAGGTGTGTCATAGGATCATTCATATGATTTCATCAGCCTGGAACAGGTGTGTCATAGGGTCATTCATGTGATTTTATCAGCCTGGAACAGGTGTGTCATAGGGTCATTCATATGATTTCATCAGACCGGATCAGGTTTGTCATAGAGTCATCCATGAGATTTCATGAGCCTGGAACAGGTGTGTCATAGGGTTATTCATATGAATTCATCAGCCTGGAACAGGTGTGTCTTAGGGTCATTCATATGATTTCATCAGACCGGAACAGGTGTGTCATAGGGTCATTCATGTGATTTCATCAGCCCGGAACAGGTGTGTCATTGGGTTATTCATGTGATTTCATCAGCCTGGAAGAGGTGTGTCATAGGGTCATTTATATGATTTCATCAGCCAGGAGGAACACCAGGACTTATGAACAGGTGTGTTATTGGGTCACTGATGTGATTTCATCCGCCCGGAACAGGTGCGTCATAGGGTCATTGATGTGATTTCATCAGCCGGGAATAAGTGTGCCATTGGGCCATTGATGTAATTTCATCAGCTCGGAAGAGGTGTGTCACAGGGTTATTGATGTGATTTCATCAGCCCAGAACAGGTGTCTCATTGGGTCATTCATATGATTTCATCAGCCCGGAACAGGTATGTCATAGGGTCATTCATATGATTTTGTTAGCCCTGAACATGTGTGTCATAGTGTCATTCATATGATCTCATCAGCCCGGAACAGGTGTGTCATAGGGTCATTCATATGATTTCTTCAGCCTGGAACAGGTGTGTGATAGTGTCATTCTTATGATTTCATCAGCCCAGAACAGGTGTGTCATAGGGTCATTTATATGATTTCATCAGCCAGGAGGAACACCAGGACTTATGAAAATTTATGTTATTGGGTCACTTGATGTGATTTCATACACCTGGATCAGGTGCATCATAGGGTCATTGATGTGATTTCATCAGCCAAGAATAGATGTGCCAGTGGGCCATTGATGTGATTTCATCAGCTCGGAACAGGTGTGTCATAGGGTCATTGATGTGATTTCATCTGCCCAGAACAGGTGTGTCATAGGCTCATTCATATGATTTCATCAGCCCAGAACAGGTGTGTCATAGGGTCATTCATATGATTTTGTTAGCCCTGAACAGGTGTGTCATAGTGTCATTCATATGATCTCATCAGCTCGGAACAGTTGTGTTATAGGGTCATTCATATGATTTCTTCAGCCCGGAACAGGTGTGTCATAGTGTCATTCTTATGATTTCATCAGCCCAGAACAGGTGTGTCATAGGGTCATTCATACGATTTCATCATACTGGAGCAGGTGTGTCATAGGGTCAGTGACATGATTTCATCAGCCCGGAGGACAGCAGCTGCAGTTGCCCATGAACAGCTGGCTATGGGGGGGGGTCCTGCCAGTGAGCCACCACTGACACCATATAAAGAGGTCCTGTCCACTACCAGAAATCCAGAGACCTCACTGGAGGCTGCGCACCAACATGTGATTGATAACAAATAAACTGAAGTGTGGCACACCAAATCAATGACATAACTATTCTGAATGCATCCGACTCTCACAAGCAGATTACTGATGGTCTTAGTAGAACACAAGCCTTTATCATAGTCCATTTTATGACTTTTTAACTGCGGCCTCAGTAGCTCCTTATAATATCCGCACTTCTCCTTCTACATTACATTTCTCTCTCTCTCTCTCCCTCCCACCATGTGGTTGATGTCGGTGCTGATTTGCTGGGAGGACAAGTATGTGCCAGAAGGAACTTCCAGGTAAGCTTACATATGACAAGTTTTAAGATTTGCTTGTATAGTAAAATATAGAAAAATATATCAAAATATATCCACTACTTCATGTGTTATTTATTTATTCTTATGAAACTGTTGATTATTAGACTTAATGACACATATGTCATTACACATGGGCTGTGGTTGGACAAGTCAGCCAAGTTTCAGTTAAATCTATTTAGTGGACATGTGGGCAGACATCGTGTATTCACTGTCCCCCTCTGTTATTGCATCTGTGCTGTTTAATTTGCATCCCTACCTTGATTCAGTTCTTCCAGGACCATCCTCCCTACCAAGTGTGGAGTCATCTGCACATGGTAAGCGAAACGTTTTTCTTTGATTAGTGATGACCATTTGTCAGATATTCCTTTGATTATTGATGACCATTTGTCTGATATATGCATTTATCTGTATGTGTGAGGTGGGTGTTGAGTGTGTGTATTGCTGTATCATCTGCGATAGTGTTCGTTTGTTATCATATAAATTGTTTAATTATTTCATGTGGTATTAATTTTTTCCTGTGTTTTTGCTTATTATCACAGATGATCCTGACAGTGGAAGTGTAGGACCCTTACCAGCTGATGTCAGAGTATTGGTAGACTCTGATGATGATGGAAGCCAAACAGAGGCACAGTCAGGGGGTGCAGAGGTTGAATCTGGCACAGAGGTTGACATTTAGCCATCCCCTGTATTTCCCTCAAATACAGTTAGTAGACCTACGCACACCTATTCCACTGAGCCCTCAGGTATTGGACAGGTGGAGTGTGACACTCTTGATCAGGGTAGTCAAGTGTGGGTGAGGTGCCACGCAGGAGGGCCTTTATTAGTGTTTGGAGGAGGCCTGCTTTCCACCCTCCAACTGATCATGGTGCGTCCTTGTTTGCTACTCCCCGATGTATGTTTAGGGCCATCATGGAGGCACAGGCATCTTCCACTAAGGCCTCTGAGGACATGCTTAGGGGTACTAATGTGGCACAGGCTGATGTGCATGGCTGCCTCTGCCATGTAGCCATTTCAATGGTTTGGGTTAATGACACAATGGAACGGGCAGTGTCTGTGATGGAACGTTTGTTGGAAGGGGGCAGCGTCTATGTGGATGCAGGTCAGCAGCATCATCTGCTGTTAGCCACTGTGGCTGTGTCTGATCATTTGGGAGGGGGGCAGCATCTACGTGGATGCAGGTCAGCAGCATCATCTGATGTTAGCCACTGTGGCTGTGCCTGATCGTGCTCCCATAGTTTCAATACTTCCACTGCTCCATCAGCAATCAAGGTGTCTACACTGAGAGGTTGTAGGCCATGGGTTCATGGTTCTGGGCATACCTGTGAGGAGAGCTCATCCAGCAGACATCAGTGACATTTGGGTAGTAGCAGTGCATCTGACCATGGGCATGGCTGTACCAGTGCAACTCCTGGCAGAGCCAGTTCTTGCAATTCAGGGATGACGGCAAGGAACTGTTACCGCTACCATGCACAGCTCACACCTATCTGATGTGCCAGGATGTAGAGCTAGCACAGAGCTTAGCTGTGTTCTTCAAGACACACACACATTTTACCTTGAGTGCTTATACAGACACACACACACATAACAGGTACATGGGTCAGTCGTATGGCTTACAGCTCATTCTGTCTTAGTGGCCATTTGATACTTCATCAAAATTTCTGCCTGCCTGTCTTTCTTACTCACAGACTCCCTACTTTTGTGTCAGCCTTGGCCTTCTGTCCCCTAAATCCCGCCCTGTACAAATGATGATAACTGTGCCATCACTTTGTTTCTATCTTTTGGATTCAGAGATACATAAGTCTTTTGTCTGATGCCCAGGGTGCATAGCTGACTGAGTGCTTAGTATATCAGCATTTGTGATGCTCCTTTGGAAATTGCACTGCTTTTTCACAGGTTTCTGTATTGTGTGTATCTCTGATGCATGAGGTCTATTAGTTGATAGAGAACACATCCACTGACATAAGTCAGTGCTGTCAGATATTAATGTCATTGCTGTAAAATGCATCCACCTTCTACTTAGGTACATTAGCAAGTAACAGTATGCAAGGATCTTCCATTCATTTGTGTTCTTAGCCATTTATTTTCCTATTCCAAGTTGAAGCCTTACCTTAATAGTCCAACAGCTACAAGTCTTTTAATTCAGAGATGACTCTTTGTGATGCTAGCAGTACACAGTCATTGTGAGCATTGCCTAGCATCAGTTTTACATATGTCCATAGGATGAAAGTTGCACCCTCTTCGGTAGTGCATGGTATAAAAGTTGTACCCCCTTAGGTGGTGCATAGTATGAAAGTTGTACCCCCTTAGGTGGTGAGTATATGTGATATCCATTGCCTCTTGGCCAGGACAAGGGCATATTGTGCACTCCTATGTCTACCTACACCCACAGTGGATGGTGGTTCTCCCTCTAACTCCTCACCTTCGTGTGGCTGTTGTGACCTTGCCAGTGGTGATGGGATGTGTGCCCCTTCCTCTTGGTGATCCTACTGAAGCTGTTTTCTCAGAGTAATGTTGTTAACAATGGCACAGACAGTGTAGATTTCAGCACAACTACAGGGATTGTACTGCAGGGCTCCCCCTGATGCACCTATGCAGAAGAATAGTGACTTCAGAAGCTCTAACACAATCTCTATATTTCTTGTTTGAGCATGTGCCTCATTACAGTATTCTTTGGTGGATGTATGAGCATTTCTGATGGGTGTCATCAGCCACTGTTTGAATGCATACCCTACATTACCAGGTGTGACTTTGTGGAATATCCCCCCCTAGAAAACTTCTGATAGAGTTGAGAGTTGTGCCAGATATGGGAGTCATGATAACTGCACAAGTTACCAGCACACACATTCAGGATGATTCCCTTAGCATTACACACAACCTGGCAGTTAATGGAGTGCAAACCCTTTCTGTTCATGTAGATCTTTCCCTGTTCCCTAGTTGGTGCTTTGATTTCAATGTGTGTGTAATCTATGGCACCCAGGATTTCAGGGAAGTGTGCTACAGGGTAGAAATCCTGCATAGCTGTAGCTCTGTCCTCAGGTCTACAGGGAAAATGTATGTAGTCTCTGGCATGTTGTAGCATAGCATTTAGGAACTGATGGACAATCCTGGATGCTGATGCCTGTGATACCACCAGCATGTCCCTGTTGGTCTCTGGAAGTTTCTTGTAGATATTATTCTAAGTGCTGCACATACCTTAGCTTCCACAGGTATTGTTTGCCCTTGCTCTCAGTTGAGGATGACAGAGGTTGCAGAGTTCCTGCAGTGTGTCTCTGTCCACCCTGTAGCACTCTACAATTTCCATCTCATGTAGATTATGAAAAGTTAAACAGCATCTAAACCCCCTTCTCCTTCTTGGCTGTGTTATATTAACAGCAGCAGCAGCTTAGACTTGGGCCAGTTGCACAGACACACGCAGAAGAGCAGCAGCCCCTAACATTCTTTCTGTGCAGAAGACGTCTTTCCGGGGCTGTATTCCAATTCATTTTGTAATTCACAGGGAAAACCAACACTGACTCTAAATGATTGCTTTATAGCTTGTTGAATAGTTCCTCCATCTTGGATTGCTTGATTAGCATACAGTTCAGCTGCTTATGCTGTAATTAGCACACCATGATGTTTACTGTGTTTGCATGGATCTACATGGCATGTAGGGCAACTTACTGAATACAAAGCAGTGCACTACTGTGTGTGCATCTCACAGCGACATGCACATGGTTTTCGCAGGCTGTGTAGGCTTTATTGAATCTGCGCCATGGAAGTTTTTACAGCAGAGAAGGATACAGAAGAGGATATAAGAAATGTACGACTGAAGTATTGAACAAATTAATTACCCCCCCCCCCCCCCCCACACACACACACACACACCCACACCCACAAAGGAAGCCTTCTTCTCCTTAGGCATTTACTTTGAACCATTGAAATATTGAAGGAAAATTCTAGCTCTCATAAGACTTCCAGCATAGATGCATATTCAAAATGTGAGGTAATATTTTCCTTTTATATTTCCACAGTAGAGTGACTGTCAGTTCCACCCCCCCAACACACACACACATTACAGATGCACAGACAGCTAGAAATTATTGCACTCCTCTTCAATAAAGAACATTAGATTGTTTTCTAACAGCAGATACTTAAAAAGTGCCAGGAATATTACAAGTCAGTTAAGGTAAAATAGCATTAAACTCAATATTTAAAACCTAACACTAGTGTGAAATACTGTGGCATTGTTTTTACCTGCCCTAAAGAAAGGTGGTACTTTGTAATGCCAAGTATGTGAAAGAATTTGTTGTGAACATTGCCATCTGCTGGTAAACTGGTGTATTACCTTAATTGTGTGAGCTGTTGTATATGTTTGAAATTTCATCATACAAGTGTGGGCCAAAGCTGGTGTGTGCGTGTGTGTGTGTGTGTGTGTGTGTGTGTGTGTGTGTGTGTGTGTGTGTGTGTGTGTGTGTGTGTGTGTGTGTGTGTGTGTCTTGGGGGGACCTAGAATAATTGTCAGATGGAAATTCTGCCTATCTTTTTGTTCTGAGATTCCACAGATTGTTTTCACTGTATGAAGTACTTACAAAGTTTAACGTCTGAAGTATACTTTTACTTTGTTCTCTGTATGTGTGTTTCAGCAAAAATTACATAGCAACTAATGAACTAGCAATGGAATATTAGAAACATTTAGACCATTTAACTATTAAAAATATTTGAACAACTTAGAGTATTTGTTTACTAATTAACAGTGATAATAATCATTGATAATAATTATTGATATATTACAGCATAAAATCTATAGCCATGCAAGTGACTCAACATGTGAATATTGGAAATGTATGATTCCTGCTGATGACAGTGGGGTCTCTTTTATTTGGGATATACTTTTATGAGGTGCAAGCGAACACCAGTGGGCTATGGCTGACTAAGTTTGCAGATAACTGCAAGATGGGTGCTGTCATCAATTCTCCTAGTGATGTGGACATCCTCCAAGAGGGACTCACTCAGACAAATGACTGGTGCCAGAAACATGTCCTCAAGCTGAATACCAAAAAATGCATAATCACCCCCTTTGGGGGAGAGTGACGTCCCCACAAATTATCACATTAATAACAACGTCCTAAGTACGCAATCAGTCATGAGGGATTTGAGCATCCAGGTTGATAGCAACCTGACTTTTGACCACCATGTTGCTTCCGTTGTACAGAAAGCCTTCTATATGGCCCACCTCATAAGTAAGGGCATCTCATCCAGGGACAAGGAGGTCATAACATCCCTGTATTCTTCCCTTATAAGGCCCATTATTAAGTACAACACCCCTTTTGGCATGTACCTTGCAAAGTACATGCAGCAGCTGGGTCCCTCATCAGGAGAATCCAGGGCCTCAAACATCTACCATACACAGATGGACAAAAAGCCCTATTCCTCTACTCAGTTTCATACAGACTCCTCGGAGGTGACCTCTGTCTGGCATATGAGGCAATCACAGACCCCACTTTGATGGGACTGCTGCATATCTGCAAGTGAAGCTCTACTCTAGTAACCCATACGTGCAGCCTCAACTTGGTCTGTGACATCAATAAGACTTGTATCGGGACAGATTTGTGTCCCAGACACTCCCCGATCTATGGAATAGACTCCCTCTCCACATCAAGCAGAGTATCTCTTTACCCTTTTTAAGCACAATCTGGATAACTGGATGGGAAACAGAAAATATACCCCTGGGATTCTACCTGTGTCCCTGCTGGACAGGGACATTGGGTGCTGATTTGTCTGACATGGGCTAAACTCTTGGCTAGGCTTATAAGGGCCTTAGGGCCAACAACCTAGTAACCTCCTATAATCATACGATCCTATGATCTCCACATCAGTTGCTTGGACTTGATATTGCAGAAATGACAGCCGGCAATAGAGATTGTCACATGATGACCTACTGTCCTTCAAGTAAAAGGTTAAACTCTGACCCTGTTTAATTGATATGGTGGATATTAAACTCCCTCTGACATTTATTTCAGATAAACCTTTATTAAAAGTACATTATATGTAAAATAACAAAAAAAGAAGAAATAATGCATCCATAGTGCTTGAGTTAATTAACATTTCTGAAAAGTAGAACTTTTATGTGCCTCATATCTACTATCATAATGTGTTCAGTCTTTTACCTGTAAATGTCTTTCTCTGTTTTTAAACTGCATTTTTCTTAGGAAATCTAGTCCATTGTATTAAAACATCACTTCCCATTATTATATGTACATATAGGTGGCACTAATTTGTTGTACAATGTAATTTATGTAATACAGTAAGGTCTGACAGACGTATTTTGAACAAAGAATAAACACATAATTTAGCATAGCAAATACAAGTGAAAGCATAGCCTGTGTGACATATGATCACATGTCTATCCATATTATATGTACCATTTGTATTTGTTTATATGTTTGTAGGTTCATAGGTAAGTACTAGGTGAGCTGCCCTTGTGGGTCTTTTTTAAGTCTAGCCAGTTTCCCTTTTTGAGCTTGAAATAACTTATCCTTTTTGGTTAGAGATTGGCTTTACTGATCCTATGGTTGATAATTATAGATTACCCCTAATGAGAATAATTGGGATCAGAAATAATTTGAGGAGACCCATGCATGGGATAAAGCATGTAGGACCTGCCTCTGTTCATTAGTAGTACAGGGGGCAGTCCTGGATTATATTTTCTGTTTCCCATGCATAGATCTAAGTTGTGCTAATCACTATTATCATTAATTATATTATCTTTATTTCTAATTCATGTTCTACTTGTTGATAGGTACTCAGGCTGATCACTGCTCTATGTCAGTAAATGGCCATATCTATATAAATAAATAAATAAATAAATACATAAATACATAAATACATGTACACAAATTGTGAGGTGTGACTATGAGAGAAAACAGTGATCATGGAACATTACTATGGCGGTTGTGCCTCCTATACCCCCCGGCCTCTTATACATTCATACCCCCTGCCTCTTATACATACCCCCTGCCTCTTATACATTCATACCCGCTGCCTCTTATATGTACATACCCCCACCTCTTATACATACATACCCCCTGCCTCTTATACGTACATACCCCTGCCTCTTATATGTACATTCCCCTACCTCTTATACATAACCCCCCCGCCTCTTACACATACATAGCCCTTGCCACACAGCCCCTGCCTCTTATATATACATTTACTCTGCAGATTGACTGTCACTGGGAGAAAAGGGAATGCTCTCTGCTTCTACAATCGCAGATTTATCATATGAAAAATGTAATATGTCTTCACAAGTGTCAAATGTAAGTCCACCAACCCTCTATCTTACTCCCAAAAAATGTGATTAGATCCTTTTCAGAACTAGACTCCTCAGAGCATCCCTCATACAATATTTCTCATAACCCACCCTAGTCCCTAGATCAGTTGCACATTTTGATTTTATCATATCAGAAATGCATGTAGTGAAGTCATAGCTGACCTTAGGCATAGGCCAACTAGGCATCTGCCTAAGGTACTAGTCAGTCAGGAGTACTTCTACAAGTTTTCCCTTCTCTGAGTACCATCATTCCTGCTGAGAGAAAAACAGCTCCCTGTAAAGAAAGAGCTGTACACACCTGTCACAAATGTATCACTTCTCATTGTGCTGTACCCCATACCTGTACACACCTCACACAAATGTATCACTTCTCATGGTGCTGTACCCCATACCTGTACACACCTCACACAAATGTATCACTTCTCATTGTGCTGTACCCCATACCTGTACACACCTCTCACAAATGTATCCCTTCTCATGGTGCTGTACCCCATACCTGTACACAACTCTCACAAATGAATCACTTCTCATGGTGCTGTACCCCATACCTGTACACACCTCACACAAATGTATCACTTCTCATGGTGCTGTACCCCATACCTGTACACACCTCACACAAATGTATCATTTCTCATGGTGCTGTACCCCATACCTGTACACAACTCTCACAAATGAATCACTTCTCATGGTGCTGTACCCCATACCTGTACACACCTCACACAAATGTATCACTTCTCATGGTGCTGTACCCCATACCTGTACACAACTCTCACAAATGAATCACTTCTCATGGTGCTGTACCCCATACCTGTACACACCTCACACAAATGTATCACTTCTCATGGTGCTGTACCCCATACCTGTACACACCTCTCACAAATGTATCCCTTCTCATGGTGCTGTACCCCATACCTGTACACAACTCTCACAAATGAATCACTTCTCATGGTGCTGTACCCCATACCTGTACACACCTCACACAAATGTATCACTTCTCATGGTGCTGTACCCCATACCTGTACACAACTCTCACAAATGAATCACTTCTCATGGTGCTGTACCCCATACCTGTACACACCTCACACAAATGAATCACTTCTCATGGTGCTGTACCCCATACCTGTACACACCTCTCACAAATGTATCACTTCTCATGGTGCTGTACCCCATACCTGTACACACCTCACACAAATGTATCACTTCTCATGGTGCTGTACCACATACCTCTACACACCTCTCACAAATGTATCACTTCTCATGGTGCTGTACCCCATACCGGTACACACCTCTCACAAATGTACCACTTCTCATGGTGCTGTACCCCTTACCTGTACACACCTCTCACAAATGTATCACTTCTCATTGTGCTGTACCCCATACCTGTACACACCTCTCACAAATGTATCCCTTCTCATGGTGCTGTACCCCATACCTGTACACAACTCTCACAAATGAATCACTTCTCATGGTGCTGTACCCCATACCTGTACACACCTCTCACAAATGTATCACTTCTCATTGTGCTGTACCCCATACCGGTACACACCTCTCACAAATGTACCACTTCTCATGGTGCTGTACCCCATACCTGTACACACCTCTCACAAATGTATCACTTCTCATTGTGCTGTACCCCATACCTGTACACACCTCTCACAAATGTATCACTTCTCATGGTGCTGTACCCCATACCTGTACACACCTCTCACAAATGTATCACATCTCATGGTGCTGTACCCCATACCTGCACACACCTCTTACAAATGTATCACTTCTCATTGTGCTGTACCCCATACCTGTACACACCTCTCACAAATGTATCACTTCTCATGCTGCTGTACCCCATACCTGTACACACCTCTCACAAATGTATCACTTCTCATGGTGCTGTACCCCATACCTGTACACACCTCTCACAAATCTATCACTTCTCGTGGTCCTGTACCACATACCTGTACACACCTCTCACAAATGTATCACTTCTCATGGTGCTGCACCCCATACCTGTACACACCTCTCACAAATGTATGACTTCTCATGGTGCTGTACCCCATATCTGTACACACCTCTCACAAATGTATCACTTCTCATGGTGCTGCACCCCATACTTGTACACACCTCTCACAAATGTATCACTTCTCATTGTGCTGTACCCCATACCTGTACACACCTCTCACAAATGTATCACTTCTCATGGTGCTGTACCCCATACCAGTACACAACTCTCACAAATGAATCACTTCTCATGGTGCTGTACCCCATACCTGTACACACCTCTCACAACTGCATCACTTCTCATGGTGCTGCACCCCATACCTGTACACACCTCTCACAAATGTATCACTTCTCATGGTGCTGTACCCCATACCTGTACACATCTCTCACAAATGTATCACTTCTCATGGTGCTGTACCCCATACCTGTACACAACTCTCACAAATGAATCACTTCTCATGGTGCAGTACCCCATACCTGTACACACCTTTCACAAATGTATCACTTTTCATGGTGCTGCACCCCATACCTGTACACACCTCTCACAAATGTATCACTTTTCATGGTGCTGCACCCCATACCTGTACACACCTCTCACAAATGTATCACTTCTCATTGTGCTGTACCCCATACCAGTACACACCTCTCACAAATGTATCCCTTCTCATGGTGCTGTACCCCATACCTGTACACACCTCACACAAATGTATCACTTCTCATTATGCTGTACCCCATACCTGTACACACCTCTCACAAATGTATCCCTTCTCATGGTGCTGTACCCCATACCTGTACACAACTCTCACAAATGAATCACTTCTCATGGTGCTGTACCCCATACCTGTACACACCTCACACAAATGTATCACTTCTCATGGTGCTGTACCCCATACCTGTACACAACTCTCACAAATGAATCACTTCTCATGGTGCTGTACCCCATACCTGTACACACCTTACACAAATGTATCACTTCTCATGGTGCTGTACCCCATACCTGTACACACCTCTCACAAATGTATCACTTCTCATGGTGCTGTACCCCATACCTGTACACACCTCACACAAATGTATCACTTCTCATTGTGCTGTACCCCATACCTGTACTCACCTCTCACAAATGTATCCCTTCTCATGGTGCTGTACCCCATACCTGTACACAACTCTCACAAATGAATCACTTCTCATGGTGCTGTACCCCATACCTGTACACACCTCACACAAATGTATCACTTCTCATGGTGCTGTACCCCATACCTGTACACAACTCTCACAAATGAATCACTTCTCATGGTGCTGTACCCCATACCTGTACACACCTCACACAAATGTATCACTTCTCATGGTGCTGTACCCCATACCTGTACACACCTCTCACAAATGTATCACTTCTCATTGTGCTGTACCCCATACCTGTACACACCTCTCACAAATGTATCACTTCTCATGGTGCTGTACCCCATACCAGTACACAACTCTCACAAATGAATCACTTCTCATGGTGCTGTACCCCATACCTGTACACACCTCTCACAACTGTATCACTTCTCATGGTGCTGCACCCCATACCTGTACACACCTCTCACAAATGTATCACTTCTCATGGTGCTGTACCCCATACCTGTACACACCTCTCACAAATGTATCACTTCTCATGGTGCTGTACCCCATACCTGTACACAACTCTCACAAATGAATCACTTCTCATGGTGCAGTACCCCATACCTGTACACACCTTTCACAAATGTATCACTTTTCATGGTGCTGCACCCCATACCTGTACACACCTCTCACAAATGTATCACTTCTCATTGTGCTGTACCCCATACCAGTACACACCTCTCACAAATGTATCACTTCTCATGGTGCTGTACCCCATACCTGTACACAACTCTCACATATGAATCACTTCTCATGGTGCTGTACCCCATACCTGTACACACCTCTCACAAATGTATCACTTCTCATGGTGCTGCACCCCATACCTGTACACACCTCTCACAAATGTATCACTTCTCATGGTGCTGTACCCCATACCAGTACACACCTCTCACAAATGTATCACTTCTCATGGTGCTGCACCCCATACCTGTACACACCTCTCACAAATGTATCACTTCTCATGGTGCTGCACCCCATACCCGTACACATCTCTCACAAATGTATCACTTCTCATGGTGCTGCACCCCATACCTGTACACACTGCTCACAAATGTATTACTTCTCATGGTGCTGCACCCCATACCTGTACACACCTCTCACAAATGTATCACTTCTCATGGTGCTGCACCCCATACCCGTACACATCTCTCACAAATGTATCACTTCTCATGGTGCTGCACCCCATACCTGTACACACTGCTCACAAATGTATTACTTCTCATGGTGCTGCACCCCATACCTGTACACACCTTACACAAATGTATCACTTCTCATGGTGCTGTACCCCATACCTGTACACACCTCACACAAATGTATCACTTCTCATTGTGCTGTACCCCATACCTGTACACACTGCTCACAAATGTATTACTTCTCATGGTGCTGCACCCCATACCTGTACACACCTCTCACAAATGTATCACTTCTCATGGTGCTGCACCCCATACCCGTACACATCTCTCACAAATGTATCACTTCTCATGGTGCTGCACCCCATACCTGTACACACTGCTCACAAATGTATTACTTCTCATGGTGCTGCACCCCATACCTGTACACACTGCTCACAAATGTACCGCTTCTTATGGTGCTTCAATGAGGTCTATATTGGAACACCGAACATTTGAAATGTTGAGTGTTCTAATATCAACCCATTTTCAGCGAACGCTGAAAATATCGAAGGAACACAAAACCAAATTTTTTCCTAGGGAAAGAATTCAGTTGTCCATTTCTGTTGCTTCGGTATTTTCAGCACTCTGGTGGAAAGTTATGGGTTGGGTTCAGGTAAGTGTGTGATTGTGTGAACATGAGGGTTAGGGTGGGTTTAGGTAAGTTAGGGTTAGGGCATGGGTCAGGTAAGTGTGCGATTGTGTGGACGTGAGGGTTAGGGTGGGGTTGATGGGTTAGGGCACGGGTGAGGTGATTGTGTGATAGTGTTAGGGTTTGGGTTAAGGTGAGTGGATAATTAGTGGTGTAGGTATAGTTTAGGGTAGGGTTAGGTGTAAGAGTTTAGGTGTATGTGTGTGGATTGCTCTTTGGTGTGCTTGTGTTGTGTGTATGTGTTTTGGAACAGCAAAATTCGCTGTTCTGACTTTTTGATGTTTTGAATTTTCAATTGATAGGGTTCGATATTAGAACACTCGACATTTTGAATGTTCGGTGTTCTAATATAGATCCCTGCACCCCATCCCTCTCAAGTGTCCTGTATCTACTGGAAAATACATAAAGAATAGTATACTTAAATAATAGAGTGATTTGTTCTAATCAAGAACAGAATGAGAAACTGCAAAGAAAGGTCATTCTCTGGGGGTTTGTATAATAGCTTGCAAAGAAGGACTGCTCTTTTGGCTATTGCCGAAAAAGCCTACTGGTAGAGGATTGTTTTGTATGTTAGGCAGAGATTGCCTCTGAGTAGGCGATATGTGACAGAGTAAAGCTGGAGTTTTTTGAGTTGGTCTGCGTAAGGCATCTGTTTGAGGCCAGTAATCCTCTTTGTGAGGTATTTTTGTGGCCTTTCCAGTTGTTGTAGATATAACCATGCTGGTATGCAGAATGATCCCAGGGATGTTAGTATGATATCTAAGATATTGCCATCTCTAGTTGGATTTTGGACTGCTTGACCCAAGCTGTTTTGATTTAGTCAGTTAATATCTGAGCTTTTGCTGTTTTAATGTTTATGATGGGATAGGGTGAGCTGGACTGACAGAAGAGATCAGGTATCTTGGAAATGAATAAAAAATCAAGAGTGCAACTGGACCTTGGCAAATACTTTGCATGTTGGATGGTGAGCTATACATGCATGAGAGATTGGAAGGTTGCCCCAGCCAAAATGTGCTATGTGACACAAACGAGGTGTGAGAAATGATGAAATGGGGCAAAACATGCCATATGGCACAAAATAGTATCGAGAAGTGATGAAACAGGGCAAGACATGCCATATGGCACAAAATAGCATAGAGAAATGATGAAACAGAGCAAAACATGCCATATGGAACAAAATAGCATTGGGAAAAGATGTAACGGGGCAAAACATGCCATATGGCACAAAATAGCATCGAGAAATGATGAAATGGGGCAAAACATGCCATATGGCACAAAATAGCATCGAGAAGTGATGAAACAGGGCAAAACATGCCATATGGCACAAAATAGCATCGAGAAATGATGAAACGGGGCAAAACATGCCATATGGAACAAAATAGCATTGGGAAAAGATGTAACGGGGCAAAACATGCCATATGGCACAAAATAGCATATAGAAATGATGAAACAGGGCAAAACATGCCATATGGCACAAAACAGCATTGAGAAATGATGAAACGGGGCAAAACATGCCATATGGCACAAAATAGCATCGGGAAATGATGAAACGAGGCAAAACATGCCATATGGCACAAAATAGCATAGAGAAATGATGAAACAGGGCAAAACATGCCATATGGCACAAAATAGCATAGAGAAATGATGAAACGGGGCAAAACATGCCATATACCACAAAATAGCATTGAGAAATGATGAAACGGGGCACAACATGCCATATGGCACAAAACAGCATCGAGAAATGATGAAACGGTGTACAACATGACGTATGGCACAATATAGCATCGAGAAATGATGAAACGAGGCAAAACATGCCATATGGCACAAAATAGCATCGGGAAATGATGAAATGAGGCAAAACATGCCATATGGCACAAAATAGCATCAAAAAATGATGAAACTGGGGAAAACATGCCATATGGCACAAAATAGCATAGAGAAATGATGAAATGGGGCAAAACACAAAATAGCATTGAGAAATTATGAAACGGGGCAAAACATGCCATATGGCACAAAATAGCATTGAGAAATGATGAAACAGGGCAAAACATGCTATATGGCACAAAATAGCATTGAAAAATGATGAAATGGGGCAAAACATGCCATATGGCACAAAATAGCATTGAGAAATGATGAAACGGGGCACAACATGCCATATGGAGCAAAATAGCATCGAGAAATGATGAAACAGGGCAAAACATGCCATATGGCACAAAATAGCATTGAGAAATGATGAAACAGGGCACAACATGCCATATGGCACAAAATAGCATCAAGAAATGATGAAACATGGCAAAACATGCCATATGGCACAAAATAGCATCAAGAAATGATGAAACAGGGCAAAACATGCCATATGGCACAAAATAGCATTGAGAAATGCTGAAACGGGGAAAAACATGCCATATGGCACAAAATAGCATTGAGAAATGATGAAATGGGGCAAAACATGCCATATGGCACAAAATAGCATATAGAAATGATGAAACAGGGCAAAACATGCCATATGCCACAAAATAGCATTGAGAAATGATGAAACAGGGCACAACATGCCATATGGCACAAAATAGCATCGAGAAATGAGGAAACAGGGCAAAACATGCCACATGGCACAAAATAGCATCGAGAAATAAAAAAACAGGGCAAAACATGCCATATGGCACAAAATAGCATTGAGAAATGATAAAACAGGGCAAAACATGCCATATGGCACAAAATAGCATCGAGAAATGATGAAACGGGGCACAACATGCTATATGGCACAAAATAGCATCGAGGAAATGATGAAACGGGGCACAACATGCCATATGGCACAAAATAGCATTGAGAAATAATGAAACAGGGCAAAACATGCCATATGGCACAAAACAGCATTGAGAAATGATGAAACGGGGCACAACATACCATATGGCACGATATAGCATCGAGAAATGATGACATGGGGCAAAACATGCCATATGGCACAAAATAGCATAGAGAAATGATGAAACAGGGCAAAACATGCCATATGGCACAAAATAGCATCGAGAAATGATGAAACGGGGCAAAACATGTCATATGGCACAAAATAGCATCGAGAAATAATGAAACGGGGCAAAACATGCCATATGGCACAAAATAGCATTGAGAAATTATGAAACGGGGCACAACATGCCATATGGCACAAAACAGCATTGAGAAATGATGAAACAGGGCACAACATGCCATATGGCACAATATAGCATCAAGAAATGATGAAACGGGGCAAAACATGCCATATGGCACAAAATAGCATTGAGAAATGATGAAACAGGGCAAAACTTGCCATATGGCACAAAATAGCATCGATAAATGATGAAACGAGGTACAACATGCCGTATGGCACAAAATAGCATCGAGAAATGATTAAACAGGGCAAAACTTGCCATATGGCATAAAATAGCATTGAGAAATGATGCTATGAGGAAAAACATGCAATATGACAGAATGGGGTGAGGAATGAATCAATGAGATAGGACATGCCGTGTGACACAAAATATTGGTGAAAAATGATATGGGGCAAAACTTTCCATGTGACACAAAATGGGGGTGAAGAATGACGTTATAGAATAGCACATGCCATGTGACATAAAGTGGAGTAGCTAACGATACTGCAGGGCAGAGAATACCATGTGAGAAAAATAGGGAGAGGAATATGTTATGGGGCAAAACATGTCATGACATGTGATATAAGCAGGGATGATTAGTACCATTACCCATCAGGTATTGCTTCATACAAAGTGCAACAGCAACCATACTGGACACAGAGTGTCAGTCTAAGCAAAAGGCAGTGTTTTCAGGGGTGCACATATATTGCAGTGCCCAGAAAGAAAATGATATGTATCAGTAAGATTAATTCCAACAGCAATCTGAATTCTAAGAAAAAATTAACAGATAGCTCAAACATCCTGTCAGAATCTTTGCATGTGTTTTTGTGAATTTGTGTATAACTGTTGTGTAGTTTTATGTACTTGATATTAAATATTGTTGGCAACACTGCACATACCTTACAAAGGATGAGCCAGGCTTTTACAGCCCCATATCAACTAATCACATCTGTTAGTTCCCATCACACTTAGAATACTCAAAACTGGTATGTCAGCAGCACACATTATCAATGGCAGTAGAATTACAACAACAGGGGAAAAAAAATAAAAGTCTATTCTTCAGGGGTTTGGGGCAGGGGCAAGTCCCTCTGCATCTGCAATGTTCCCATATCTCTAAATATACTAACTCTGAGACTGCATGTACCGGGGTTGGGGTCATGCCTCTGAAATGTCCAGAACCGCACAGAATGTTCAGATTTTTGCCTCATATTTTTGATTAGTTCCTTGTAAAATGTGTGTTTTTTTGACAAATCATTGAGGATTGAATTTAATAAAACAGTCATCTGAATTTCAGACTTCATATCCTTCAGAAAATGTAAGGTAATTTAAAACCTGTCATTGTACTGACTTTCAATGTTTTTAAGAGCAGTGTTTAAAATCTGTCCCTTATTTTGGATTTTCATCCCCAACTATATTAAAAAAAATACCTTTATTGAATTATCACTCGTGACATGGGCAAACACACATTTAAATGAAATAATCAAACCATGAAAACCCAAAGGAAAAACGTGCAACCAGTAAAAACAAAAACATCAGGCGAAAGGAAACCAGAAGGTAAAATCCAGTCAATTTATTCTGGTTCAAACCATATTAACAAGTTCACATTTAGAAAACCTTCCTCATCACATGTATTATTCTATAAAATATAATCATGCAAACATTACATACATTGTTCAATTTCTGCTTTTTCTTAAACCTCATTCCTCTTCCAAAACATTATTCTGCATATATTGTTCCCACAATTTCATTTTTTCTATGGAAATAACTCCTACCCTTTTCTAAAAATCCAATTTCCTGTTTTTTTTATCTCTGTTACAATGTTCACTACTTCAAGTACTCATGGTTTAGAATTTAGATATTGATTTCCATTTTCTAGTAATTACTTTTATGGCAGCCACCAAAATTAAACTTAAGAAGACCTTACTATGTGTAAACTATTTAGGTCCTATATCCCAGCAAAAAATAATAATAATAATAATAATTTCTTTAGTTACTCTCATTTGCTCACCCAGTATTCCTGACAGAGTACTCTGTAGGAAATGTTTAAAGTGCGCTATCTTATTACACTTCTCCCAGCTACCTCTTTCTTCCCGTCACACTTCCGACATTTGCCATCTGCCTGAGGAAAAATCATTTGGAGTCTGTTTGAGGTATTAAACTACATATGCAAAAACTTCCAGGCAAGAATCCTAATTTTTCTAGATTTTGTTGCATATCTGGGAGCCATATATATGTCCTCCCATTGCTTCTTTGTGTATTTCTTGTCTAATTTCTCTTCCCAATCCTTTCTGAACTTCTCTGACTGATTCCCATGGTTAATCTGCAGTATTTTATATGTCCTACCAATTATCCTTTTTTTAACCGCAGCTTCTGTTCTAGACTCAAGTAAAACCTCAAGCAGTACAAGTCTTTCATTTAAGATTACACTAGCCCTTTCTCTTTGCCTATACTTTAATATCAATCCCTGATACAGAAGGCAATCTTAACGGCGCTGTAAAAATGTCTTCTTGGCCTTTTCCTGTTCTATTAACTTTCCCCTCCCTAATTATTTGTTCCCAATACATTGGTTCCTTTGCCAACATCCTGCAGTAAATTCCCGTCCCTTCTTTGCTATTTTTTCTACCATTAATTTTAGTCATCCCTTTTAGCAGGCTCTCCTTTCTCCATTCCTGTACAGGCGTAGTTCTTAATACAGTTTCTGCTGCTTTCTGTATGTAATACTTTTTTAATTTCTCCAAGTCTGTTGGGTTTCTAATACCATGACCGGAATGAACCCCATTCCTAAGTCAAAGTACAATTACAGTTCATGAAATTAGTGTTGTTTCACTCTTTGACATCAGCCAGAAGTGCTCTTCGCAGCAGCAGCAATGTGCCTAGTAATAACTCCTTCTGCAGTTCATATGGAGTTACATGTATTAGTAACGTATCTTAATACGATTGTAAATTCTTTTTTGTAAGACCCGTTGCTCCTACTACTAATGCAACTGTCTGGGTATCTTTCTTCCACATGGCTCTCATTTCTGCCTGCAGATCCTGATATTTTATGACTTTGTATCTCTCTGTATGCAAGACACTGTAGTCACTGGGTGTGGCAATTTCAATGATCAATGCTACTTTTGTCTTCTTTTCTTGGACCACTATATCCGATTTTCTAGCATCTGTTTTTTGAACTGTTGGTAATGGATGATCCCATATGATGTAGACTTCATCATTTTCTAAGATGCTTTGTAGCTGATGTTTCCAGTGTTTTTCAGCCACTTCAGTACCATAATATTTCCACAATCCCCAGTGCAACAGTCTTGCCACATTATTATGCCTTTCAGTATACAGTCCTTCTGCCATTAGCATGTCATAGCCAGCAACGAGGTATGCAACTGTTTCCAATTCAGTTTTACAAAACCTACATTTGTCTGTTTCTCCCACATGTTCAATGGACTGTATAAACCAACGTGTACACAGCCCACTATCTTGTGCCACCAGTATTAACCTTTCATCTCTTGGTTTGAATTTGCCTCTCATTAACCCTTCCTGTGTTCATTCCTGAGCAAGATGAGGTTCTTCCAGAAGTTTTCTATACTTGCAACTATATTTAGGTTCATAGGTTCATAGGTAGGTACTAGGCTATTGGCACAAGGGCCTTATTAAGCCTAACCAAAAAGGTTCCCTGGCTTTCGCCACCCAAGAAAGTTATTTTCCTGTGCCACTGTCGAGCAGAGACACAGAAGTGATCCCCGGGGTGAATTTCCTATTTCCCATCCACTCATCAAGATTTTTCTTGAAGAGTGCTAATAAGGAGCTCTGTTTGATATAGATGGGTAGCTTGTTCCAGAGTATGGGAAGTCACTGGGACAGGAATCTATCTCTCCAGCATGTTCTGTTTATTGTGGTGACCAGGTTTAAGTCCCTAGAGTGTGTATCTCAGAGGGACTGAGAATTCTTTAGGTGGAGCATGTCCATCATCTCTGGGTTGGACATAGCTTTGTATGTTAGGCAGAGATCACCTTGGAGTAGGCGATATGCGATGGAGTAAAGCTGGAGTTTTTTTAGACGGTCTGTATAGGGCATCTGTTTGAGGCCGGTAATCCTCTTTATGAGGTATTTCTGCGGCCTTTCCAGTTGTTGCAGATGTCTTGTTATAATGGGTCTAATGAGTGAGAGTAGGGGAGCGGATGACCTCTTTTTTCCTGGATGAGAATCCTTTTGTGATGAGGTGTGCCATGTAGCAGGATTTCCTGACCACTGTGATGATGTGATTATCAAAGGAGAGACTACTGTCTACCTGGGTCCCAAGGTCTCTTATCATGCTTTCAGTGTTAAGTAGACTTTTTACTGAGATGACAATGCATTTTTTGGCATTGAACTTAAGGCCATGGCTCTGACACCAGGCATCTGTCTCAGTGACACCCTTTTGTAGGATGTCCACATTGTTTGGGGATTCGATTACGGTTCCTAGTCTGTAGTTATCTGTGAACTTCATTAGCCAGAGACTTTCTGTGTTAGCCTATACTTCAGCAAAGTAGATATCAAACAGGGGAGGACCCAGGACTGAACCCTGTAGTACTCCACTTGTCACTGGTTTGAGGTCAGATTTGGAGTCTGCAACTTTCACAGTGTAGGGTCTATCAGTGAGCCAGTTTTATACCCAGTTTAGTGGGTTTATCTATAATTCCAGAGTGGGAGATGGTGTCAAAAGCCTTGGCAAGGTCAAGATAGGCTGTGTGAACCTCCTTAACCAAATCTACAGCTTTGGTGACTGCTTCAAAGAACTCTTTCAGGTTTAGAAGACATGATCTGCCTTTTACAAACCCAAACTGGGTGGGGTCCAGAGTTTGGAGGTTACCTATGTCTTTGTTTATAAGTTGCATGATGATACATTCCATGGCCTTGCAGACCAGGCTCCTCAGACTTATACGTGGTGGCTGGATAACTGTTGCTGTGCACCATTCAGTGGTGAGGCTATGATTGAACATGGTATCTTGAGTTCATGTAAAACGCAGCCTGGGATGTTGTCCAGTCACATGGATGCTGTGTTCTTGACTTTAGAGGGACTCTGCATTCTTCCGTATAGATATAGCACTGAACCTAATGCTTTGTGGCTGTCCTTACAATAAGTGGCAATTTTGTTTTCGTAACTAGCTTTGGAGGATTTTATGAGGGATCTCAGCTTCTTGCTGAGACTTTGTAATAGCTTCTTTCTTCTGTTGTAGAGTTTGTTTATGGCAGGGACCACCAGATTGGCGTGTTTTTTGGAGGATAGCGTCTTGGTTCTGTTAGGGATAGCTCAATCCATGCACTCTTGTAAGTGCGTATAGAGTGCATTTGTGTAGGATTCGGCAGTCGTGACTCTATTGTCCACCTGCATGGGTATCGTGAAGTTTGTCACTTCTGTATTAAGAAGCATGAATTTGGCTTTGGAGAAAGGGTTGGCATGTGGATATGTAGTGTGATTAGCATATGGTCGGATATGACCAACGAAGAGTTGACCTCAGGTGTGGAACACTGGTCACTCATGTTTTTAATGACTAGGTCTAGAATATTGTTGCCCTGGTGGGGGTGTGGATGAGTTGATCCAGGGCCTTGGAATTTACGAATTCTAGAAAATGTTGAGCAAAGGAGTTGGTACATGAGTAGTTTTCCCATTTAATGGTGGGGTAGTTGAAATCACCCATTATTAGGGTGTTTGGTTGGACCTTAATATTTTCCAGTATATCAAGAAAGAAGGAGTGGGAATCCTGGGCCATGGTGGGGGATCTGTAGCAGGCTACAATTTGGATTGCAGTTTTGCCCAGAGTTAGTTGCACTTGGATAATCCTGAATGCATTTTGCTGAGCAGCTAGCCTGGAGGTGTGGATATCCTTAATGAATATGGACACACCTCTGCATTTAGTGTTTTGGTTCAGGTTAGATGTCCAAATGTGTGG
Organism: Protopterus annectens; assembly: GCF_019279795.1. NCBI lineage: Eukaryota > Metazoa > Chordata > Ceratodontiformes > Protopteridae > Protopterus > Protopterus annectens. The sequence continues at coordinate 501,578,410 of NC_056742.1, forward strand.
TATGAATTACAGCCTGGTAATGCAGGGGGTGCTCTCTGGAGCCTTGAACCAGGTCTCAGTCACTGCAAAGATATCGATATTCCCCATTTTAAGGAGTGCCTCGAGTGAGTGCATTTTGAGGTTTAGACTTCTAGCACTGAATAGTATTACCCTCAGTTTTTGATTGCCTGTACCTGTTACGGTGGTGAATTTGTCATTTGAACCTTGCCTAAAAAAGGCACTATAGGGGTGACAAGAGCCTTTGCCAGTATCTGGAATCCCAGGGGCAATAGGTGCAGGCCATCTCTGGCAAAGCATCATGGTCTGTCAACCACATCATCCCAGGCAGACAGATACTGGATCCCCTTTGAATGACACCAGAAGCTTAGCCAATTATTGAAGTCAATCTGTTTGTCCTTGTACTCTTGTAGCATTCTTGGCGATGGTAGGATGCTACTCAGAGCTAGGGTCATACCTGCCTGGGCTACAAGACTGGAGAGCTTTTCCATGTCTCTTTCCATGTAGTCCAGGGAGGTATGTCTCAGGTCATTCACACTAACATGGACAATGAAGGAGTCATATTTGTACTTGTTGTAGAGTGACCTGAGTGTGTGCATTATGTGGCAGATCCTGGTACCCGACAGGCAGCTGACAGTAACCTTCTCTTTGTTTAGCCTGGTGAGAGGGACATCTGTGTGCCTGACTATAGTCACCAATTAGTAGTGTGTTGGATACTTTATTTTGCCTTATGGGCAGTGGTTGAGTGGCACACTGAGTTTGTAGGCTATGTGTCCTTTGGGTTGTGTTGGATGGTGGAGGTTGCTTGCGTTTTTGGTTTGGAGGTCTCTGTTGTTTTATGCTTTTTCCACATTTCTTGCCTTCTCATCTGATCCTTCACCTTATATTCTGTGTTTTATTTTTTGGCACATTCAGTTGCTGCCTGATTTTTATCTACTTCAGGTTTGATTTCCCTTCCTGCTTGATGCCGATAACTGTTACAATACTCTGTATAACTGTTGTTGTTTTACTTAAGGATCTACATCCAGAATTCCACTCTTTCATTATTTCTTAAATTACCCTCCCCCTGTTTCCTTGCCATCCCTTTCCACCTTGAACTGTAGCTTTCTGCTTGTGATATATATATAAAAGCCTTAACTATATAGCTCTAAAATATCTCTTCAAATTAGGTAATCCTAAATCTCTTTGTTCTATTGAAAGAATCAACTTATCCCATTTGTCTTCTCCTCTTTTCCCCTCAGATAAAATAGTTCACCTTTTTAATAATTATTATCTACAACTTTTCCTCTGAAGGATAAAATAAATCTGACATGTGTATAAAACTAAAGGGTTTAAAAATATTTTTACTACTTATATCTTGCTATCCATATTCATAGACGAGAGCATCCAGTATCTCAGTTTTTATGTTATCTTTTATTTAGTTTCTTTTCGCATATCCCTAGCTGCCATAACATGATTTTTTTTTATCTATACTCCAAAATACTTCATTTTATTATGTCCCCTTAAATATGGGTATTGTTTTTTTCAAAAAATGTTTTATTTTCTTTTAGATATTGGCATACATTAATTTGACAATATAGCAGGTATAATTCTAATTAATACAAAGTTCGAAAGCTCAGAACATTGAAACAAACAGTATTATGCATTAACACACAACTTTTTCAAAAAGGAAAGAGAAAAAAAAAGGAAACATTATTTACAGTAAGTGCTACACATGAAGAGAGAGTTTCACAGTAGTACCATTACAGACATGGGCATGTTTCCAGATTATTTCCATGCTTATAAAAGTAAAAGTTGACCAAGTGTTATAGATTCAATCTTTCAAAATGTGCTCTAGGAGAAGATTCCAGTATTTCTGGAAATAGACACGTTTATTTGCATTTTTAGTAATACGTTTATGTGATGATATATAATTTTCTTGAAACTTGTCCAAGAAAGTTTAGATAGGTCTAACCAATTTTGGGTAATATATAATTTAACTAATGCAACTAGGGTAATTAAAATATGCAATTTTAGTTTGGAAAATTTATGAGTGGTAATATTCAAGGTAGCAAATTCCGATGCCAATGTTGATTTTTCATACTCCATTTATTCCAATTTAACCTTCAAAGAACACCATAACTTGTGGGTGTACTTACAATTCCATAGGATATACAAAAGGTCTGCTCTGGGAAGGGCGCAGTACGAACAATGAGGAGTAGTTTTTGGATTAAACATATTAAGTTTCACTGGGGTGTGATATGCATCATTACTGATCATTAACTGTGTGTAGATGAGATTTTTGAATGGGTAAGCTTAATAGTGCTTTTCATAGCTGTCTGTTTTGTTTTTGATCTGTAAGATCATTACTTAGTTTATCCCAATATTCAGAGTAGAGCAAGGATGTTTGGTACTTAATTGAAGTAACTAGTTTATAAGCATTTGAAACCATCTTTTTTTACAGAATAAAGTTTTAAACAGTGTTCAGCATAAGTTGACATTTGGTAAATTGATAAATATGATAAATATTGCTATTGTTGAACCAATTTATATATTGATACATTGTTTATAGCGATAGCCTTTGTTTTATCTGCATTAATTTTATATCCCCAAAAACCTGGAATTGTCTCAGACTGTTCCACAACAATGAGATGTCTTATTCTGGTTCTATCAGGTACAAAATAATATCATCTGCAAATATAACCAACTTTTCTTGAATATTCTACTAAGTGAATCCTTGAATTTCTGAGTCCCTTATTTTCTTTGCCAATGGTTCTAAATATAATGCAAATAATAACAGGGAAAGAGGGTAGCTCTGCCCATTTCCTCTGTTCAGACAAAACTTAAAACACTTTATTTAATTATGCTTGTCAATAAACATATACAAAAAGAGTGAAAGTATAAGAAGAAACAAACTATTTACATATATTCCAAATGATCGCCAACTATTTTACATAAACTATTTACAAAATGTGCAAATATGCCACATTACAGACATAAATTCTAAAAAAAACTAAATTTGATTTATAATCTAACAAGGAGGAAAAAAACAAGAGTACAGCTTGGTAGTTCAGAAAAAATGTAAATTGAAACATGTTATAGAATGTGTAGTATTTGTTAAAAAGAACACTGCTTATGTATTGTTTTGCTTTTACATTTTATTTGTAGTTATAAGTGGGAATTTTATCCAGATTTATATAATGACATCAAAGATCTTTGACCAATGCACCATTAAAATATTTGTGTTCCTTATGAGAAACATTTTAAAGACCTTGATGTATTTTAGAGCCACATCTTTAGAGCCATTCTAAAGCACATTCTCACCATCAAGGCAGTTTTGTATAATATAAAGTTTAATCAACATAAATATGTGTGTTAGTACATAAACATATTGTGTGAAAGGTCTATTGATGGGATATGCAGTAACACAAAATTCCTGGAAAATGATTTCTTCATTATACCCCGCATCTTTAACCTACATTTTTAAGGACTTGCACAATTTGGCAGCGTACATACATTTTTAGCAGACATTGACTTTGCCTGACTGCTCATGGTTACAGGCCTTACAGTACGGCGAAAATGTGTGGAAGATAGATACTAGTTAAGTTGGCGATATGTAAGGCCTGTAACCATGAGCTGCTGCTGTTTTCCTTTTAATTCTTTTTGAATGCTTTTGTGCCACGAAGTTCATTCTTAGTGAAATTTATCTTTGTTTTTAGTGCGTTTTTTGCCATATATATATATATATATATATATATATATAAAATCATTATTTATGTATATCATATACAAACCTCACTGCTCATTTAAAAAAATTAATAATCCCTTTAACAGTATTTGCTGATCATGTTAACATATATTTTTCAACCCTAAAATCAGATTTTCCAAAACTTTTAAAACAAACAGATATGAATTCAACCTTTTTAAAGTATAAAATTAATCCTTGCAAATCTTTAATCTTACCTTTACGTAATAGATATCTTGAGTCATTACACATAATCACATAATGATATTAAAACAGATCCAGCTATGAAATATTTAGGAATTCTTTTAAATCAGAATTATCCCCTTGAATTCTCAAATAAAATAGATAAAACCTAGCTCTAGCTAAATATCAAAAATAATATAAGATGGGAAATGTATAACTTCTTTTTCTTATCTAAAATTGCAGTAGTTAAGATGAATATATTGCCTAGGATACTTTTCAATTTTACATCATTGACAATACTATATCAATCAATTTTTAATGAAATTCACTCAGTATTGGCAGAATTTATATGGTCACCTAAGTCTGTGTCAGAATGTAATATAGTAAACTAATCTTTCTCAAAAAACAAAGGGGGGGCTTAGTCTACTGGATTTTTATTTATATTGTCTTATCATAAATGTGAGTAAAATCCTAAGTGTAATATATTTTTCATCAAATACAAACTGCTAGCACCCCCTCCTGGTTCATTCTCAGGGCAATCAATTATTGACCTATAACTACAGCCTGTTAACTCTTATAGTTTAAGTCACAAAGAACTTAAAGAAATTAAAGTCAATAAAATAATAGTTGAAAATATTGGCTTATTACAAAAAGTAATTAATATTCCAAATTTAAATTCTTCTTAGAAAATTTCCCAACCTATTAATCTTAATCCTAATTTTAAATTAAATAATCAAATTCCAGATCTTGAGAACTTTCCATTAATTAATAATAAGACAGATAGTGACTTTATTAAACATTATCAAGCTCTACAGAACTGATAAGACAGTTTGCCTAAAGGTTATCTCCCAATTCTAAATTAAATTAAGTACTTATTAAAACAAAAATTAAATCTCAGATATCCAGAAGTTGAAGAATATGAGACATTTAATAACCTATGCAATAACTAATGAACACTACATATATTTCAAATTCCTATAAATATATAAAGTTACTATTACATATTCAGTCACCTGTCATTCTGAAGAAGTCTTGATATTAAAGAAGACGAAAGCTCTAAATAATACAAGAGTTGTTGGTGTTTTCCTTTTAATTCTTTTTGAATGCTTTTGTGTCACAAAGTTCATTCTTAGTTAATATATATATATATATATATATATATATATATATATATATATATATATATATATATATAAAACAGATATAGGAAGCAGCCATGCTTGGCTCCATTGATAATGGCTATTTTTTTAGAGAGAGTTCTATTAATTGAAATTTGTATGTAAGCATTTAAAGACCCTCAATCGATTTTATAAAGTCCTCATAAATATCCCACAGTTGCATAACCTTGTATGTAAAATTTAGCTTCATCCAATTAAATGCATTAGATGCATCTACAGCGAAGGCAAAATAATTATGATTTAGCTTTGTATTAAGAATTTGTAATGTTTTTAGGGTAAGTGTATAATCCATTGGTTTGCCTGCCTTTTTTAAAACTAGATTGAAATGGAGAAATTATTGATGGAAGATTTTTTTAAGTCTGTTAGCTAACAGGATAGCATATATTTTTATTGGAGATATCAGTCTATAATTTGTAGGGTCAGTAGGATCCTGGTTGAGCTTAGGGATAAGAATAGGTCTGGAACAATTTAAAAACAGGTCTAAAATACCAGATGTTCAAAAAAAAACATTAAACAGTTTTAGAAGGATTTTGACTAAATTAGTTATTAAGCATTTAAAGAATTCAGCACTAAATCCATCAGGACCAGGTGCATTGTCACTTTTTAATTTTTTGTTGATACTGATAATTCCATTTAAAGAAAAGGGTGCACTCAGTTGTTTCTTTTGTTCAGAATTTATTATTTTAAATTGAAGTTGATTTAAATACAAATTGGGATTGGTTTGGTTTAAATTTATATTATATTACATTGGAATATATTTCAGTGTATGCATTAAGAAAGGTTTGTGTAATTTCATTTGTTTTATTAAAAGTCCTACCTTCATAAAGTACAGAAGTTATGGTAGGGGAATATTATTAATTCTTAGTAATTTAGCTAAAGGTTTTGAAGGAGTGTGTACCCATTCAGAATATTTTGCCAAACATCTAGTTCTGTATAAAGTAAACTTAATTATTTTCTGTTTCTTATGACTTGGTCATTAATATTTTGATCTTGTCCTTAAATTCCACTCTTTTTAGCAGGTAGGTGGAGAAGCACCAGCGTCTCATCTTTAATTAATTACACTGCATTGTTTTTCGTAGTAATTATTAGTACATGACCTGAAATAATTATTGGATGTGTGCCAAAATTCTCAATTAAATGCATATATTCCAATGAACTATAATTTCTATCTAGTCTGGCCCAATTATTGTATTTTGGGGAATAATATGTAAGATCTGACAGAGTTCCTACTACTGAATTCACATCATCCATACCAAATATTGTCATACATTTCTTCAGAAGTTTACCCTCTTTTAGTTTATTTTCCCATCTAGATCCCCCAGACATCCATATTGTTGCAAATCAAATTATCCCACCTATAAGTAAGATATTCTGGTGAATGTTGATTATTTCTCCCATATAATAATACCAGTTTTAAGTGGAATATAAATACATGTCAGCTTAATCTTCACCCCTTGCCAGTAGCCCCTTATTACCACAAATCTGCCATTTTTTGTAATTTTTTTCCTCTTCTATCACTGTTGGATCTCCTCTAACAATTAATATAAATGCTCTTTTCCTTTGTCACTGATATTCTGCTGAATATCCATCCTGAAACCCTTTCTTTATCAAATGCACATGCTCACTTATTTCCAGATGTGTCTCATGTTGCATTGCTGTTTGTATTCTGCATTTCTTAAAATAATTAAATAATCCTTCCTTTTTTGTCTATACATGTGAAACCATTACATTCCAAGATTGTATGTAAAGTGCTGCCATTATGCTAAGAGGTCAATATTCCCACCAATTATATATGACTGCTTTTTTAAAATTTCTATTTCCAGCTTTTGTGAAACAAGTACCTACTAATGTTTGGCAGGTTAAGCCTTTAAACATATTTTTCTTATTATCAACATTTGAACCTATGTTACATTTTAAAATACATTTTGTTTTAATGAAAATCCTCAAAAGAACAGACCCCCCAGAACACCTCATAACCTGTTGATTTAATATAAACACACAAACCTATGCAGATCTTCAAATAATGAAGTTTAACTGTCCTAATAAGAACAATTATCACAGATAAACAGATGCAAGCACAGACCTTGATTAACCTAAAATTGCAGTTATCCATGCTAAGACACATGTTACTGCCTATTCTTCTACTTATACTAATTGGTCTCTGTTCTTTTTAAATCATTATTCCCCTCACAGATGTGAAAAACAGCTCAAAAACATTAACTTTTAGTCTTGAAAAAAACAATGTTTTGGCTTTGCATTGCCCTATTATCAGCTTGTCTCTATGAAAACGTAAAATAAAAAAAATAGTCCTCAGCTGCAGACTTCTAAAGACAAAAGGAAACATTTATTGCTAAAGGAAAACTTTTCATTATATTCAGTGTTCTTTTATTTACTTGTTTCCATGTAAAATGTGTTATTCTATTAAGTGAAGGGTCTTAATCCAGACATTCACCTGTGCAAAAACTAATAGAAAATATATCTGATCTACGCATATTATGAGCTGTGTAATTTTGCACAACCATCCCCCACCTCAACAACCCAAAATTACAGCTTTTATCTAACCTTTTTTTCTGTTTTTGCATTGTAATGTCTACATTTCTTTATTCTAAAAAAGAGAAAGAGAATAAAGGCATCTGTTTACTTTTGTATCTTTATCACATACAAGAACAACTAAAATACTTTACTGTAAACATACAATTTATATAGTGAAAAGTTTCATAGAAATACAGTTAAAACAGAAATTGCTTTACTTACACTTACCTTTTTCCTTCCTCTTCCCCTCCCCTTAGTGTACTTCCAAACATTAATGACATGAAGTGAGGCAGATGCCTTTCAGTTCCCCACAGGTTTAATAAAGTCAACAAACATCCACTCTTCCCACATTTTCTTATACAGGTATATTTCACAAATGTAACCAGTGCTTTGCAGACTCTCATTTAGTCAATAATTTCATGCTGCTGGTTTTCTTTCTGCTAATCTTCATCTCCAAACTGCAGATTCTGGTTCAATTCCAAGGTACTCCCAATTCTTCTAGTCAACTTCTGTGCTTTTCTCTGTTTCTCTAGTATTTTTCTTTGGAACAATGAAAAAGGTTTCACTGGCAAAATGTCTCTGTGTGCTTTATTACCAGAAGAATGAGAAGCAGAGTCCCCTTTGTTTGATGGCTCACTTTTTGTTGGACAAACTTTTGTATTTCCTCCTTAGCCTGTTCTACATAAAAAAATGACTTTGATCCTCCACAAAAAGTATTTTGAAAACAGCTGGATACAATAGCTTGAATCTCCCACCTGCCTCTCAACATTCTCTTATTGCTGGGATAAATTTGTTTGTCTTCTGCCTGGGGCATAGTGAATAAGCATTTTCCACAAGCACTCTACTGTCTTCAGCTTTTAATACATTGCCCTTTTGTCACAATTTTGTCAGGATCAACTCTTTCTACTGGTAGATTTGCATATTTACTAATGCAGGTTTTGGCTGCTTTCTCATGGCCAGAATTAGAACATACACACTGTGGGCCTTTTAAATTAACAGTTCCTGTTGTGGAATACCAGTTCAATTGCTTATTTGGGCCTTCATAAAATGAATATAGTCTTTTGCTTTGGGTTTCTCTTGTACAGCAAAAAATATCAGAGTTTCCCTGCATTATCTGTCCTCTAATTCTACCATTTTTGAAACATCCCTTCTTGAACAGTCTTATACTTAGCCAGCTTTTTCTTCATTTCTACCTCTGTTTTATGCAGTTTTATCAGGTCGCAATATCTGTTTTTTTTTTTTCTTCTTTTTCCAGACTTTTAATCAGCTTAGAGCACATTTGATTTTTTTTCCTCTAGATTACTGGAAACCATGTCACACCACTTTTCACACTGGGAGAGCTGAAGTTAAACTGTTAACCAGCGTGCAGCCATCTTGAAAAGTCTATTTTCTCATTAGTATTTGACTTCCTCCTCCATTTATTGAACCGCTTTCACCCATGATTTGATAATTCCTATTATGCCTCAGTTGTGTGTGGAAATTAAACCCAGCCAGATTCAATAAAGCCTACACAGTCCATTTACGCTGTGTGTGTGCTACTATGCACACACCATAACACACCATTTTAGATTCTGTAAGCAGGGTACACCTTCGCGCAAACAAGGGGAACACTGTGGCATGCTAATTACAATATAAGCAGCAGAATTGTATGCTAATCCATCAATCCAAGATGGAGAAGCTATTCAACAAGCTATAAAGCAACTGTTTAGACTCAGTGCTGGTTTTCCCTGCCAATTCCAAAACCTATTGGAATACAGCCATGGAAAGGAGGCTACATAGAAACAATGTTAGGGCTGCTGCTGCTTTAATTCATGTGTATGTGCAACAGACTGAAGTCTATACTGCTGCTGCTGCTAATAGACAAGGCCAAGAAGGAGAAGGGTTTTCGGACCCAGTTTAATTTATCATAACCTAAATGATGTGGAAATTGTAGAGTGCTACAGCGTGGATAGAAACACGCTACAGGAACTCTGCAACCTCTGTCATCCTCAACTCAGAACCAGGGCAAAACGAGGGGAACCCATCCCAGTGGAGACAAAGGTATATGTAGCACTTAGAATCTTAGCTACAGGTACCTTTCAGAGACCAACAGGGGACCAACATGCCGGGGGTGTCACAGGCATCATCATCTAGGATCCTCCATCAACTCCTGAATGCTATGCTTCAGCATGCCAGTGGCCACATATATTTTCCACATACTCCTGAGGTTAGGGCCTGAAATATGCAGGAGTAATACCATGTAGCACACTACCCTGAAAAACTGGGTGACACAGATTGCACACATATAGAAATTAAGGCACCACCTGGGGAACAGAGAAGACTGTGCATAATTAGAAAGGGCTTCCACTCTATTAACTGCCAAGTTATGTGTAATGCCAAGGGAATAATCTTAAATATGTGTGCTGACAACCCTAGCAGTTACCACAACTCACATATCTGACACTCCTCCCAAATGTAACAGATGTTCGCTAGGGGGGATATTCCACAGGGTCATTTACAAGAGGGATGCAGGTTATGCAGTGGAAGAGTGGCTGATAACACCCATCAGAAATGCACACGCACCTGCTGAAGAAAGCCATAATGAAGCACATGTTCAAACCAGAAATATCATAGAACATGTGTTTGGGGCTGCTGAACTTGCAGTTCCAGTGCCTAGATACACCTGCGGGAGTCCTACAGTACAATCTATGGACATGTACGGAATTATTCACAGTATATGCCGTGCTACATGACATCATCCTGAGCAAACAGCTTCAGCAGGATCAACAAGCGTAAGGAGCACACATCCCACCAATAATGCCAAGGTCAACACAGCCACACAGAGATGAGGCGTCAGAGGGGGACCCAGTAGCTGCTGTTGGTATAGACAGATGTAAGTGTGCTCAGTATGCCCTCACACTGGCGAAAAGAAAATGCATAGCACATTCATTCACTACCTAAGGGCCTAAAACTGTCTCACTGAACACACTGTCAAAGTTGGGGACTGCACGTTCACCACTAGACCCCTTACCAGTGGAGTACCACAGTGATCTGTGCTGGGCCCTCAACTGTTTGGAAACTATTTCACTGAAGCCCAGGCAAAGGTAGATGGCCTGTGGTTTACCAAGTCTGTAGATGACTGTCAACTGTATGCAGTCATATCTAGTCCCCCAATGATGGTGCCATATTACAGAAGGGGCTGACACAGATAAATAAGTGGTGTCAAACTCACAGACTGAACCTTAAAGCAAACAGTTCCTCATTATCCCCTTTGACAATGAAGTACCCCTGCTAATTATGATATAACACCACTCTAAGCTCAAACACAGTGTTGCAATGTTGATTGCAGTCTGCACTTCAGTCACAATATGTCCATAATGGTGAAACACAGATTCTACATTGTGCACCTCATTAATAATGCCATCACATCCAAGACCAGAGAGGTCATAACTGTGCTGTACTCTACCCTTATCAGACCACTAATTGAGCACAGTGCTCCCTTCTGTGTGTACCTCACCAGACACCTGCAGCAACTGGGGAAAACACAGAGGTTTGTGACCAGCAGAATCCAGGGTCTCCAAAACACAACATACATGGAAAGACTGAAAGACCTGTCACTGTACTCGTTATCATGCAGGGTGCTGAGAGGTGACCCATGCCTGATCTACAGGGCAGTCTTAGACCTTGCTGTACTGGACATCTACAAATCAAATGGCACAAGAATAACTTGCTACAGGGATCTCAACCTAGCCTGTGACATAAACAGGACATGTGGGGGAGACAGATATATCTCCCAGTGATTGACACTCCTCTGCAATAGACTCCCACTGAGTGTTAAACAATGCTACTCAATGACTCTATTCAATTCCGACCTTTACAACCGGATGGGTAATTGTAAATTCACCCCTGTGGTGGCACTTCTGTCCCTCATGGACAGGGCCAGTTGGTGCTAATCAAAAAATCACTCTGCTAACAAGGGCCATCCAACTATGCTCAGGTAACAAATATAGTAACAGAGATGAAACAACTGGAACTGGGATGTTTAGAAAAGGGTAGGAGTAAATTAAACAGGAAAAAATGGGAAATGTGGGATCACTGCATACAGAGGAGGAATGATGTTTAAAAAAAGGCAGGATCTGAATGAGCTTTGTAATGGTTGACTAACAATGATTGAATATATTAAAAGTGATGTTTATTTAATATTTGTTAACCAGGAAAGTCTGACTTGGAACAAAGCCAATTTTCAGCAGAAGCACTCTCCAGATGCACGTCTTTGTAATGTGGGAGGTGGGAGGAAACCCACATGAACACAGGGGAGACATGCAGATTCCACACAGAAGGCCCTCCAGCTGAGAATTGAACAGGAAAACCTCTTGCTGTGAGGTGACAACACTACCACTGCACCACTGTGCCATCCAATGAGGCTAGTAACCTCCTATGAATCTATGAAACTATGAACCTATGCAGGCCTCCCAACATCTTGTCCACAATATGGCCTGTTGATATCATCCACTATAAGTTGACCTGCAGTCTTGTAACTCAGCATATAGACCTTCCTGACATGGTTGAATACACACTTCAACACACCCTCCACATAGACTATGTACCCATAGAAGGGCATACATCAACATGCATCCATCTGAGCTGAGGAGACAGCACCTGATGCATACATGTATGCATGTTGACATGGTTTGTAAGGTATACTGTTTGCAACTGAGATTGTGCCGCTATGATTTATTTTCATTTATATAAGTATAACATTGTCTGTGTCACACATGATAATTTAATAAAGATGTTTCTTGTACAAAAAAGTACATGCAGCAGAGGAACAAGATTTAAAAAAGGCAGGATTTGAATGAGATCTGTAATGTTTGACTGACAATGACTGGATATATTATAAGTGATGTATAATGTTTGCAGCTACAGTTGTCAGCATGGTTTGTAATGTATGATGTTTGCAATTGAAATTATGTCAAGGTGGTATATTTTCTTTTATATAAATTTAAGATTGCCTAGGTCATGATTAATAATTTAATAAAGATGTTTCCTGTTTAAAAAAATAAGGATACTTGTATTTTACATGGCTAGGCTCTAGGGCCATTAGGCTAGTAACCTCCTATGAATCTATGAAGCTATGAACCTATGCAGGCCTCCCAACATCTTATCTCCAACATGGCCTGTTGATATCATCCACTATAAGTTGACCTGCACTCTTGCAAAAATCAGACTTGTACTGCGGTGCTTGTATAAAGTACTGAGCTCTATAGTCTGTCTACTTACATTGGTAGGGGTTCTGTTCTCACTGCAGTCAACTGTGTGTGTGAGTTTGTGCTCTTGCTTGACATTAGAGAGTGCCTTTTATATCAGCATGTGGGCCACTGTTATTGCCATATTCTCCTCAGCAGAACTGTTGATGTAATCAGTTGTATCTGACTTGTGGATATGCACTATTCTCACCAGGGCAGGGTCAGAAACTGGCCTGGAGGCCTGCCAGAAGTTACCTTATCCCTTATGATGCAGATTACAGTGACATGGATTTTAGTCTATCCACATACATCATGGCATGGTTTGTAGGCTCTGTGTTATCTTAGTGAGGAGCCCTTGTGGTCTCTCCAGCTGCTGGATATGTCTGGTGAGGTACATGAAAATAAGAGAATTATATTCTCTTAGTATTCTGATGAGGTTTGAGTACAGTTCTGTCATACACTCCTAAGATCGGAATATGATGGCATGATTATAATGTGCACAACACAGGCTTTCAACACCAGTGTGGACACTTGGGGGTTGAAGTTCAGATTGCTATCTATATGTGTTCCCAGTGATTGCATCACTGGGTTTCAACATAGCAGGACTGTTGCCAATGCTGTAATTATCAGGGAATTCCATTTTTCAGAAGGACAACATAAAGACACATTTCTGCATTTATTTGTACATCATGTGGCTTTGTCACTAATCATTTGTCAGTGTTATCTCCTCCTGTAGTATGTTATCATCATTAGTGGACTCAGTAATTGCACCCAATATGCAAGAATCAGCAAACTTGGTAAGCCAAAGGCTATATACTTTGGCCTGAACTGTGTAGAAATAGATTCCAAACAGTAAAGACCAAGCACAGATCCCTGGGGTTTGCCAGTGGTGAAAATTCTACTAGTGCAGGTTGATTCACCTACTTTCACAGTATGTATTCTGTCGGTGAGCCAGTTGGTTACCCATCTAATGTCATGAGGGTTAATCCCTAGCTGGGAGAGTTTCTCAATGATACCTGTGTGGGGGATTGTGTCAAACCCCTAGGCCAGTTCATGATAGGCAGTAAGCACTGCCTTACCTACATCCAGGGCTATCACACAGAATCAATGGATTGTAACAACATCACAGATTACCTGACTCAGCACATGCACCTTCCTGATATGGTTGAATACAGACTTCAACACACCCTCCACACAGACTATGTTCCCATAGAAGGGAGTACATCAACATGCATCCATCTGAGTTGAGGAGACAGCACCTGATTCATGCATGTATAGAGACATCTTGACTCTCCTTAACTGTGTGGTAGACCAACATGTCATCCTTGACTTTTTCTAAATGGACACCAGTAATATCCTGGTTGTGTGCAACAAATCTATGTGAGTTGTTAATGCTACATTATGTCTATTATATCTGATAAATGTCCTCAAAGAGGTTATTGAGGGCATGCATGATGGCAACACTCATCTTATGGAACTTGACCAGGCCAAGTCATTTGACACAAATCCACACTGAAGTATTCAATCAACATTGTCAGATGTGGCCATAAATAGCTATATTACCAAGTGGGTAGACCAGTGTATCACATATGTGGCATCTCACTATGTTAAAATGTATGAAGTGACATATATTTCAGGTCCAGTGATCAGGTCCATACATCATGGCTGTCTGCTAGGCCTTTCCTGTCCATTATTTAAGTGATGGACATCACAGATGACATACCCATCCTGTGTCCAAACAGCTGCCTGAAGGGCTACAGATTGTGGGCAATCATTGACTCCAACTGTGATATTAATATAATACAGACAGTATCAATACACACCAAAGATTGCTGCCACAGCCATAACAACACCTGCAATGGAAAGAAAACATAGGGGAATTTGTTACATCAGGAAAAGAAACACACAACCCAAGTATAATGTAGACATCACACCCTATAATTAGACCAATAGGTATGTGACCTGTGTCCAGGGGTAGGTGGTAAGTAGAACATCTACCGACATGTGGTGACAGTGGTACTGAGTATGTGAAGGACATCCACATCACAGGTCATAATACCTCCATAGTCCACAGCCTTCATCACACCAATAACTGAGTACAGTGCACCCTTATTTATATACCTCCCTACACATCTTCCACTGATGTGTAACTAAGGTGTTCTGCCTTCATCACAATGAGCTATCACACAGCTTATTAGCCATACCTAGGTATTCTTTTTGCGGCATAAACATGACTGTCTGATGTTGCGGAACACCAATCAAGTTGTTACACCAGATACATGTGTGCTACCTGTTCTGGTGATGCACACAGTACATACATAGGTGATTGACAACATTAACAGCACGGATATCATGCATGGCAGTGTGGATTGTGCTCTCTCTCTCTCTCTCTCTCTCTATATATATATATATATATATATATGTATATGTATGCCATGGGCACCAGTCAACTAGCCTATATTGCTCATAATGTCGTATACATATATAGCAGTGTCCCACCTAATACTTCCAGCAGATGCTGCAGTATAAGGACAGTATGCACGATTACCCTAGTAGAGTGTGTACATATCATAATAGTTGTACAAGTGTATTTGTGCAGAATAATCTCTTATCACTCTAAATCACATATATTATGTCAGAGGCAAGGGATTACTGGTGGTGTTATTCTGATATTGTCCATGATTACAACTGGCACTTTTAATATTATCCATGAGCCTTTACCTGTGTCCTACTTGCTGGAGACCTCTGCTGAGATTACACTCATATTCAGGCAAATCATTTTGTACAGTTTCACAATATGCACCCTATCCAAATCGTATGTCAGATCCCTAATAGATGTCCTATGCATTATTTCTGTAAGGATGCTTATCTCACATGGACATCCTATCCATTGTTATGTCACCTTGTGTGACAGTCACATAATACACATTTTCACTGTGCAGCCCCTACTGCACCATATATATACGTGATTGGTGTTGCGGCTACAACCATCTTCCATTGACATTCCCTCATCTGCTGTACATTAGGTCGTTTCACCTGTCCTCTTTCCCTGTGTTTATTCCTACAAATCATCTGTGTATCCTTTTTCAATACACACACTTCCCCTGAGTGTTTATTTTACATGGCTGTCCATGTACTATTACAGATCATTTAGACAGCTTCAGTGAAGAATGCCAGGAATGATATTTCACAATACTCTGCACTGTAGATACACTGTCCTATAGTGTGTTTGTACCATGCACATCACAATCATACCTCTCAGCTGTTCAGATTTTCTCAGAATATCCAGATCTGGTCCTTGTCAAGCTTGTGGTATTCTGCCACATCACTGGGATGATGTCAAGACTGATGTGAATTAGTAATTGCATACATTTGAGTTTCAGACTTCAAATCCTTCAGAACATGTATCTTAACAAAACCCCCTTGTTATTCTAGCACATTTCTATAGGGAAAATATGTCAAATATGTCCCTATTTCTGTGTCATTGTCCCACCCATTATGTTGGCCTTTGTCCAGATGTCTTGCAATAAGAGATTGAGAACTATCCGTGAAGCCCTAGTGATCATTGTGGCACTCCATGCAAAACCATGCACCACCAGTGCTCTGATTTCAACAGGAGCGCTATTCATGTTCACTTACATGGGTTCCTGGCCTACAATGCTCTTGCCAGCCATGAACCCTCACTTAAACATGGTGCATGGCATGAATATGCATTGTGCACTGCTGCTCACCGCACACCAACACGCACAGGTGTAAACTCCATGTAAGTTTGCATGAAGCCTACACGGAGTTTATTGAATCCTGGGCACCATTTATTTGCTCAGGTAAGTAGAGATATTTAAGTTGTATTTTGTTCAGTGCAGGGGCCTAATATTGTTCTGTTTTTTGTTCATCTCTGACCTGCAAACAAGTTACAGGACAGATTCAATCCATTATGTACCTGGTCCACTACTAACAAACTACTAATTAACCCTAAGAAAACATATGTCATGGTCTTTGTCTCAGCTGAGAAATTACCCACAATTCCTCCTTTCTTTTAACAGAGCTTAATGAGAACATAATACCTAATGTCACTGAACAGAGGTGCCTTGGCTAATACTCGACCCTACCTTTTCCTTTACCACAAACACACACACACACACACACACACACACACACACACACACACACACACACACACACACACACACACACACACACACTCAGATTCTGTAACTAATTAAGTCCTTGCTTAATTAAAAGTATGCTACACAATCAGACACCACCTTTTGCCCATTGGTCACATGGCCATTGCTAAAAATATTTAATACCCAAACTTTAATATGGCCTACTTTTTCTCATTCTGCATCAAGCCCACAATACTCACAGAATACAGACTGTTGAGGATAAAATATGTTGATCCATTCTTTTAGCAGACCCCAGCTGCACCATTGCAATTTCTTAAACAATTCTGAAAGTCTTTTAGTGCCTTATAGTGTCACTTTTATAAGTACTCCAATCTATAAGGTGCTAAAACACAGTCATTGCCCCCCTTTAAGAGGTAAACTACCTTTACAAGACAACCTTTATGTACTCAGAAGTACACAAGACAACTATTTCTACCCCCTATACCCTATATTTAAAACTGCTTCAGGTGAGAGAGCCTCTCCAGACTAGGATCTGGTACTTGGAACCTCTTCTCTAGACATCAAATACCTCAAAAAACATTAAAAGCTTCAAAGATACATTTAAAGAGCATCTCTTTAGTGAATGTACTTCAACTGTTACCGTGAGGTTAGGTAACATACCATCCCATATCATGAATAACACAAACATTTAAGAAACTTTTTTTCAGCCTCTTAATGTAGCATCTTATATGCATATATTTCACACATATATAATAATTTATGTATTATATGTATGACTGCACTGTATGTTATACATATCTTAGCTTGCATTTTGTATATATTTTTCTTTTCTCATTGCACTCTGACTGGAGCTTTTACCCTATATACATTCAGTTTTACCGTTATGTTCTTAATTTTGCTATGTACTTGGTCTATATATGATACTGTCGATTGAAAAACTGTGATATATTTTCGGCTGTCTGAGCTTGGGTCATGGCTGAGAAGGGTCAACAGATCAACCCACTTTCTTGGGAAACAATTAAGTAAATAAATAAATGTTTATACCCTTGCTTATTTATTTTCTATCAACACTGTCTAACTTTTTTATTTTCTCAGTATTTTTTTTATTCACTTTTAAGATTTTGGGGCTGGTATTTATGTATTATTTATTATATGAGGAAAGGGTATTGTTTAGCACTGTAAGTTGCCAAGCTGATGCAGCTGCACTAAAACACAGACTATTAGTAGCTTTGTATAATATGCATTTGGCTGTCAATCAATATTGACATGGTGACCAGTGTGTTTGGCCCCTAGCCAAATATCTTAGGTGGTAGCAGCTGTACCTTACCAAGGTGAAAAGCGTAAGGAATTTGAAAATTCTTCCAGCCTTCCTGTGAAGTGTTTGCTTGTGTGTGTGTGTGTGTGTGTGTGTGTGTGTGTGTGTGTGTGTGTGTGTGTGTGTGTGTGTATCTAATAATTTACATGAAAAGCAGTTACTATACGTATGGAGCACTGGAAGACACTGAAATTCACAGAGGGAGAGTGAGTGATGAGAAAGGGCTTGGATGTTAGGACAAAGATTCAGCTCAGAGAGTGGCCAGTATGTAGTCCTAACCTAGGACTGACGTTGGAAACCCATACCCTGGGCAGCAGACCATGATGGATGTATGCTGTGGAGGCCAGATTACATTTAGTGAATTTGTCAGTGGACCAGATTTCTGTACATCTTTTTTCTTTTTTTTTTTACTTTAATTTGATGAGGATTTAATAAGAATAATGCCACAATGCAGATTTAAAAGAATATACTGTCATACTGTACATATTCTAATAATGCAAGGCAGCAACGCTGACATCAATAATACATAGTAACAAAACAGTAAAGACAAATAACTAACAGTGGAAAAAATGTTTTACTAGGCAAAGTTCTAGTCAAATATATGAGCAGACATTAAAATGCATCAAAATAACATTATGTTAGTCATCTTCAATGAACCAGTGGCATCTTGTTTGAAATTATATTGCATATCCTTAACAGGTAAAAGAGAATCTTTCAGATTCAGTGTAAAAGCACGGCATCTTTTCACAAAGATTTAATGTTGAGTAAAAACTGCTTAATGTGCATCTTGAACAGACATCACCCTGGTTAACAACAGGAAAAAATAATACCCCCCCCCCCCAAAGAGTGAACCTGCAAGCCATTTTAAGCATTGCAGAACAATAATCTGCCTTCCAACAATATATAAATCCTGAAATGGAATTAATGCAGACAGAGTTTACAGACATCTAGAAAAAAAATCTGTTCAAGGCAATATAACAAAAAAGGTGATAAAAGAACATTATATGGGACTAAGGACCATCTATCATTAAACAAAGCTATAAAAGAGAGCTGTAAAAGAAGAAGAATTTAGGTATGGCATAGATAGATTACAAATATATATATATATATATATATATATATATATATATATATATATATATATATATATATATATATTTAACAGCATCCCCGTTCTTGGAAAACTGAATGCTCACAGATGTATAAGATACACCATGCATTGATAAGTTACATTGCAGTGACTATGAATCATATGACAAATGCGCAAAAAAGCAAAACAAGATTTGTGAAAAGAAAGCTGCAACAGGAGACGCTGTCAGCGTGGGACAGAAATGTGATATAAAAGAATCTGAGCAGGATAGGGCATATACATATCTGGGAATAGATGAAGGGATGACAGTAAAACATGAAGAAATGTGAACAAACTTCACTCAAAATTCAAAACTCTTCTCCAATCTCACCTCCTTTCAAAGTGGGAATGTTCCTGTACCCCTACCACATAAACTCTTTAACACCATCTCCCATGCACTATATACCTCAGACTTCTATCACTGTGCTCTCTTACCCTTTGCCTCTACTTCCTCTCCTACCCTATACCGCATAAACTTCCCCCAATCTACTCCCTTTCTCCACTATATACCACATTTTACCTCTCCCACCTCACCTTCTTGTCTCTGTCCTCTCCTCATATTTCTAACTTCCAAAAAAAAGCTTTTATTTTATCTGTACATCAATGTTTTACTTTCATGATTTTTCATCTGAAATGCTTGTACTTTTAATATGTTTAGACTACATGAATCTCACTTTTGTAAATCATTACCTAGGATTAGAAATGTTATGTTTTTTTTTTTTTTTTTTTTTTTACAAATTGTATATTACCTCTGTATTTGTCATTGTTCTACTACTTTATTTACTTTTGTGTAACTATTGTAAAATTGTCAATATCCTGTGGAACTTTTCTCCCCGGGCCTCTACTGAAAACAGGTTCTTCCAGGCCCAGTGAACTATCCCGGTCATCAAACTGTAATAAATAAAGAATAAATAAATCAATAAAACAAAGCTCTGTAAGAAATATGTCAGAAGACTAACGCTAATTTCGAAAACAGCCTTAACATCTAGGAATAAAGCCCAAGCTAAAAATTAATTTTCTATTATAGTTTAAATTACAGCTATGGTGTGATTGAATGGCAAACAGTATTAAATCAACTGACACAAAAGCAAGAGAAATGGTTCATGCATATTAAAATGACATAAAAAACAGTGCATAAGAAGCTTATATATCCTTACTGAAAGGCAGGTATGGGCTTCTTTCAAACTGACTACCTGTATGAGTCTGCAGTCTTGGGACTCATCAGATCCAAACATAGTGAAAGTTCAAAAGCATGAAGAGAAGAAGTCTAAGATGACGTCTTTGTTTAGTTTAGTAGAAGCACTTTGAAGGCCAGTGGAAATTAAAATCAAACCAAAGCAGATGAGAATTAGGCAGCAACTGAAAATACCAAAAATAAAAACAAAAAAACAAAATCAAATACAGGAATGGAGTGTAAGAAAGGGGAAAAGATTGGAAACCTCATACATTTAATGGCAAGTATAGAAACCGCTAGAAGAACCACATGTTGATCAAAATTTGCCACATGAATCATCACAGTTCAGATGGTGTAGAGGTACATTGCTGTGGTTAAGGAGATATGAAATAAAATCAAAAGATAATATTGGTGGCCCAAGATAGTGGGATATGTACACAGGGGCTATATTAAATGAACAAAACAACAAAAGAGCAAACTCTCTTTCATCGACAGATAAATGCCAAAACCACAAAACAGTGAAGTTACAGAACAGTGATTTTTTTTCTCTGGGAACCTCAGCGTAACCTCGCTGTTTTGTGGTTTTGGCTTTTAGGTGTCGATGGAAGAGCATTCACTTTTGTTGTTTCGTTCATTTAATATAGATCCATGTACACACTGGTTTACAAAATCTATTGACAAAGTAGGATAAAAAGATAAAAAAGCAAAAGTATACCCAGAGATTACAGTGTCAGATGCACTGAGAGACACAAAGTCATAAAATAACAGGATTTGAGAGCAGAAACAAGAGCAATGTGGTGGATGGATACCCAGACAGTTTCAATAGTAGTAGGAGCAACAGTACTAATTAAAAAAGCAATTTACAATCATATTTAAATATGCTACCAATACATGGAACCACATATGAAGTGCAGGACGCAGTAATTCTATGTCCATTGTGGGTGCTGAGACGAGCAAACATCAAATATTGAATCAATAGTTATTTCATGAACTTTAATTGCACCCTGACTTACGAATGGAGTCCATTCCTGTCACGGTATTATAAACTTTAATACTTGTACAGATTAAAAAAGCAAAATCAGAAAGAAGGAATTAGGTTCATACGTTCATAGGTAGGTACTAGGCTTTTGGCCCTAGGGCCTATATAAATCTAGCCAAAACAGTACCCTGGCTTTCGCCACCCAAGAAAATTATTTTCCTGTGCCCCTGTCAAGCAGAGCCACAGAAGTGATTCCCGGGGTTAATTTCCTATTTTCCATAGGCAGGTACTAGGCTATCAGCCCAAGGGCCTATGTAAGCCTAGCCAACAAGGTTCCCTGGCTTACACCACCCAAGAAAGTTATTTTCCTGTGCCACTGTCGAGCAGAGACACAGAAGTGATCCCCGGGGTGTATTTCCATAGGTTCATAGGTAGGATATCCAATCATCACGATTTTTCTTGAAGAGAGCTAATGAGGAGCTCTGTTTGACATAGATAGGTAGTCTGTTCTGGAGTATAGGAAGTCTCTGGGACAGGAATCTGTCCCTCCAGCATGTTCTGTTTATTGTGGTGACAAGGTTTAGGTCCCTAGAGTATGTAGCTCAGAGGGATTGGGATTTCTTTAAGTGGAGCATGTCCAACAGCTCTGGTTTTGACATAGCCTTGTATGTTAGGCAGAGATCGCCTCTGAGTAGGCGGTATGCGATGGAGTAAAGCTGGAGTTTTTTGAGACGGTCTGCGTAGGGCATCTGTTTGAGGCTAGTAATCCTCTTTATGAGGTCTTTCTGCAGCCTTTCCAGTTGTTGTAGATGTTTTGTGAGGTACATACCAAAAGGGGCATTGTATTCTGTAATGGGTCTAATGAGTGATGAGTAGAGGGGAACAATGACCTCTTTTTTTCTGGATGAGAAACCTTTTGTGATGAGGTGTGCCACGTAGAAGGATTTTCTGACCACTGTGGCGACTGTCAACCTGTGTCCCAAGGTCTGTCTAGTTTGCTGTTTTAAGCTCTTTAATGTTCTACTTCATCTGTGTACCTACTCTCTGCTTATCCTAAGCCTCTTGACTGCATTCCTTTTGTACTAGCTCATTCTTCCCTGCGTCACCAACGTTCTCTCTGAAAAAGTACTTTTGGAGATCCAGGCAGTAGGTAGTTGTACAGACTGCTGCCTAAGTCCTCTTCTTCAGCCTTTCCCTTTCTGCTTAAAATAACCTGTGAACATCTTCCTGGTATAACGTTGTACAGCAAAACCATGAGCCATCACTTCTTGTGTGAAAGGAGAAGAGCTTTAGATGTCTAGTCTCTGATCATATTCCTTCCTCTTGACCCTGTGGATTTTTGCTAGTTTTATTTCTTCCAGCAACCTATAGTCATTTTCCTTACATAACCTCTAGACCTGCACACAATGCTGAAGGCGTGGTCTGACAAGGCTCTTTGAAATGAAAGCATTACTTCTTTGCTTGCAGAATTTACACGTTATGATTCTCCACAGCAATGATTTTTTGTTGTTATTGGTGACATCTTGCTTCTCAGCTGGTGTTGTACTTGATCATCACCTTGGGTACTTTTTCTATGTGTTGCCTTGAACTCCACAGTTGATATGTCAGACCCCACTTTTGTTACCCAAGTGCAGTACTTTGTATTTACTTGTATCAAACCTGATCTGCCACGTTTCTGCCCATTGTTGTTTGATAGACTCCCCCCTATCACTGTCCTTTACTGCTGCACTCTTTTTATCCTATTCTCTCTTCCCATATATTTGAAGCAAACACTTCAAAGAGTACTGCACCCACTGCAACCCCCTAGGGAACTCTCATTATTTGATTTCCTAATTCCCAACATTGTCCTTCTCATCAAAACTCTCTGCATCCTACAATGCAGTCATATGTGTGTCCAATTCCTTAGTCCTGATCCTGTCCCCGACCCCTTCTGATCCTGCCCCCGACCCCTTCAGTTTTCCTATCAGTGTCCTCTGTGGGACCAAGTTAAATGACTTCCTAACTCCAGTTGACTATATGTACTGGTGATTATCTATGAAGTTCACCTGGAACCCAGTCATAAAACTGGATCAGCTTTGAATAACAGCTCTCTCTGGCCAGGAAATCATGTTGATTGCTGTCCTGTAAACTGTTGTCCTCTACAAATACTGTTAGCCTTCCCCTCAGTATTCTGTCCGACACTTTCCCAAGCAGTTCTATAGTTTCGTGGATTTCTTCTACTTCTCTTTTTATAGGCTACCACTGTGATTACCTTTCAGTCCTCTAGAACCTCTACACTTTCTGTTAAGGATCTCCTTCAGGGGTCTCTGCCAACATACTGGGCACATTCCTGACGATGCCAGGAGATACCTCATGTAGTTGTGGTGATTTATTCTCCTGAAGAGCTGCAAATTCTCATTGCAGCTCTTCCATTTCTATTCAGGTGTCTGTCCACTGTTCTCCTTATTTTGCCCTTTGTCATTCCTACCATGGCACCCTCCTTTTGCTTTCCTTTGTAATAACTTGCCCTTTGCCCTTCCTCCCATGGCACCCTCCCTTTGCTTTCCTTTGTAATAACTTGCCCTTTGCCCTTCCTCCCATGGCACCCTCCCTTTGCTTTCCTTTGTAATAACTGAAGCAAAGTACACATTCAGTACTCTTGCTTTTTCTCAGTCTTTTATTATCTGCTTCTGATCTTTGTTCATCCTAGAAAGATTTATTCTTTGTCTGCTGCTTTTTTGCCATGTACCTAAAACATTACCTTGCTTCCTTTTTTGATCATTTCTCCTAAATGCCTTTAGCCTTTGCTGCTGTCCCCATCTTTGTTGCATTTTTAGCCAGCCTCCAAGTCCTCCTTGTTTCTACTTTTGCAGACTTTATCGTACACCCCATCTGTAGCTACATATTTCTTTTTGCATACCTTTGTTGACAGTAGTCTGTAGGAGATGAGTACTATGTACAAAGTTTTGGGTCATGTTATAGCAGGTATATTCCAGCTTTGGCATTAAAAGGTTCAGCCCAGTCCCCTTCTAGTTTCCAGAGTCAGCAGACTGAAAATACTGCATAGGTTCATAGGTTCATAGGTTCATAGGTTCATAGGTTGGTACTAGGCTATCGACCCTAGGGCCTATACAAGCCTAGCCATAACAATTCCCTGGCTATTTCTTCCCACACTATATACTTCCCTGGACATCTGTCTAGCAGGACGACTGAAGTGATCCCTGGAGTGAATATCCTTTCTCCCATCCAATCATCAATTTTCCTTTTGAAGAAGGCCAAAGAGGTGCTCTGCTTGACATGTATGGGCAGTCTATTCCAGAGTATGGGGAGTCTCTGGGTCAGGAACCTATCCCTCCAGCATGTTTTGTTTATTGTGGGGACAAGGTTTAGATCCCTGGAGTGTGTGTCTCTGAGGGATAGGGATTTTTTTTAAGTGTAGCATGTCCAACAGCTCTGGGTTTGACATGGCCTTGTATGTTAAGCAGAGATCACCTCGGAGTAGATGATATGCGACAGAGTATAGCTGGAGTTTTTAAGGCGGTCAATGTAGCGCATCTGCTTTAGGCCTGTGATTCTTTTAGTGAGGTATTTCTGCGGCCTTTACAGTTGTTGCAGATGTCTTGAGAGGTACATACCAAATGGGGCATTGTACTCTATAATGGGTTTAATGAGGGATGAGTACACTGGGACAATGACCTCCTTTTTTCTGGATGAAAATCCCTTAGTGATGAGGTGTGCCACATAGAAGGATTTCCTGATTGTTGTGGCAATGTGGTTATTGAAGGTGAGACCACTGTCCACCTGTGTCCCTAAGTCTCTTATCACACTTTCGGTGTTTAGTTTACTGCCATCTATGCGGTAATTCATGGGAACATGTTTTTTTTTTCCCAAAGGGGATAACTATACATTTCTTGGCATTGAGCTTGAGCCCATGGCTCTGGCACCAAGCATCTGTTTCTGTAAGGCCCTTTTGTAGAGTATCAACATCATTTGGTCAACATCATCTGCAAAGCATTTTGAGGTGGTTAAGCACTCCAACAAAAGAAGAATGAGAAGTAGCCAGAGAAAAGGCAACTAGCTGTTTAATAAAAGCATGATGGATTCAGCCACACCCTGACGTAGGGTTGTTGTTCTGCCATAGTTACTGTATAATTATGTGGCTCGAGTGTTTTAAGAGAGCATCTCCTGTTCACTTATTGTGGTATAGCAAAATGATAGAGGTACTGTTTCAAGATTTATAAGTAACTAACCTATTATAACCATTGATAAAAGTTAATGAATTCTTTTACAAGCTCTTCTTAACATCACCAATGGTTTTGCCCCCTTTTAAAAGGACAAAGTTGTCAACATACATGGTAATCTATCAGCCAGGCAACTGCACTGTCAAATCATTAATAAACAGGGAAAATATGGCATAGCAGAGAGCTTTGAATGATATCAGTAATTAAGTTACCTATCCCTGAGGTATCAATAATTAAGTTATCTATCTCTAAGGTATCAGTAATTAGGTTACCTATCTCTGAGGTATCAGTAATTAAGTTATCTATCTCTCAGGTATCAATAATTAAGTTATCTATCTCTGAGGTATCAGTAATTAAGTTATCTATCTCTGAGGTATCAGTAATTAGGTTATCTATCTCTGAGGTATCAGTAATTAAGTTACCTATCTCTGAGGTATCAGTAATTAAGTTACCAATCTCTGAGGTATCAGTAATTAAGTTACCTATCTCTGAGGTATCAGTAATTAAGTTACCAATCTCTGAGGTATCAGTAATTAAGTTACCTATCTCTGAGGTATCAGTAATTAGGTTATCTATCTCTGAGGTATCAATAATTAAGTTACCTATCTCTGAGGTATCAGTAATTAAGTTACCAATCTCTGAGGTATCAGTAATTAAGTTACCTATCTCTGAGGTATCAGTAATTAGGTTATCTATCTCTGAGGTATGAGTAATTAAGTTACCTATCTCTGAGGTATCAGTAATTAAGTTACCAATCTCTGAGGTATCAGTAATTAAGTTACCTATCTCTGAGGTATCAGTAATTAAGTTATCTATCTCTGAGGTATGAGTAATTAAGTTACCTATCTCTGAGGTATCAGTAATTAAGTGACCTATCCCTGAGGTATCAGTAATTAAGTTATCTATCTCTGAGGTATCAGTAATTAAGTTACCTATCTCTGAGGTATCAGTAATTAAGTTAACTAACTCTGAGGTATCAGTAATTAAGTTACCGATCTTTGAAGTATCAGTTATTAAGTTACCTATCTCTGAGGTATCAATAATTAAGTTATCTATCTCTGAGGTATCAGTAATTAAGTTATCTATCTCTGAGGTATCAGTAATTAAGTTACCAATCTCTGAGGTATCAGTAATTAAGTTACCTATCTCTGAGGTATCAGTAATTAAGTTACCGATCTCTGAGGTATCAGTAATTAAGTTACCTATCTCTGAGGTATCAGTAATTAGGTTATCTATCTCTGAGGTATCAGTAATTAAGTTACCGATCTCTGAGGTATCAGTAATTAAGTTATCTATCTCTGAGGTATCAGTAATTAGGTTCTCTATCTCTGAGGTATCAGTAATTAAGTGACCTGTCTCCGAGGTATCAGTAATTAAGTTATCTATCTCTGAGGTATCAGTAATTAAGTTACCTATCTCTGAGGTATCAATAATTAAGTTATCTATCTCTGAGGTATCAGTAATTAGGTTCTCTATCTCTGAGGTATCAGTAATTAAGTGACCTATCCCTGATGTATCAGTAATTAAGTTATCTGTCTCTGAGGTATCAGTAATTAAGTGACCTATCTCTGAGGTATCAGTAATTAAGTTATCTATCTCTGAGGTATCAGTAATTAAGTGACCTATCTCTGAGGTATCAGTAATTAGGTTCTCTATCTCTGAGGTATCAGTAATTAAGTTACCTATCTCTGAGGTATCAGTAATTAAGTTATCTATCTCTGAGGTATCAATAATTAAGTTATCTATCTCTGAGGTATCAGTAATTAAGTGACCTATCTCTGAGGTATCAGTAATTAAGTTATCTATCTCTGAGGTATCAGTAATTAGGTTCTCTATCTCTGAGGTATCAGTAATTAAGTTACCTATCTCTGAGGTATCAGTAATTAAATTATCTATCTTTGAGGTATCAGTAATTAAGTTACCAATCTCTGAGGTATCAGTAATTAAGCTACCTATCTCTGAGGTATCAGTAATTAAGTTACCTATCTCTGAGGTATCAATAATTAAGTTATCTATCTCTGAGGTATGAGTAATTAAGTGACCTATCCCTGAGGTATCAGTAATTAAGTTATCTATCGCTGTGGTATCAGTAATTTAGTTACCTATCTCTGAGGTATCAGTAATTAAGTTATCTATCTCTGAGGTATCAGTAATTAAGTGACCTATCTCTGAGGTATCAGTAATTAGGTTATCTATCTCTGAGGTATCAGTAATTAAGTTACCAATCTCTGAGGTATCAGTAATTAAGTTACCTATCTCTGAGGTATGAGTAATTAAGTTACCGATCTCTGAGGTATCAGTAATTAAGTTACCAATCTCTGAGGTATCAGTAATTAGGTTATCTATCTCTGAGGTATCAGTAATTAAGTTACCAATCTCTGAGGTATCAGTAATTAAGCTACCTATCTCTGAGGTTTCAGTAATTAAGTTACCTATCTCTGAGGTATCAGTAATTAAGTTACCAATCTCTGAGGTATCAGTAATTAAGTTACCTATCTCTGAGGTATGAGTAATTAAGTTACCAATCTCTGAGGTATCAGTAATTAAGTTACCTATCTCTGAGGTATCAGTAATTAGGTTATCTATCTCTGAGGTATGAGTAATTAAGTGACCTATCCCTGAGGTATCAGTAATTAAGTTACCAATCTCTGAGGTATCAGTAATTAAGTTACCTATCTCTGAGGTATCAGTAATTAGGTTATCTATCTCTGAGGTATCAGTAATTAAGTTACCAATCTCTGAGGTATCAGTAATTAAGTTACCTATCTCTGAGGTATGAGTAATTAAGTTACCTATCTCTGAGGTATCAGTAATTAAGTGACCTATCCCTGAGGTATCAGTAATTAAGTTATCTATCGCTGTGGTATCAGTAATTTAGTTACCTATCTCTGAGGTATCGGTAATTAAATTATCTATCTCTGAGGTATCAATAATTAAGTGACCAATCTCTGAGGTATCAGTAATTAAGTTATCTATCTCTGAGGTATCAGTAATTAAGTTACGTATCTCTGAGGTATCAGTAATTAAGTGACCTATCTCTGAGGTATCAGTAATTAAGTTATCTATCTCTGAGGTATCAATAATTAAGATATCTATCTCTGAGGTATCAGTAATTAAGTGACCTATCTCTTAGGTATCAGTAATTAAGTTATCTATCGCTGTGGTATCAGTAATTTAGTTACCTATCTCTGAGGTATCAGTAATTAAGTTATCTATCTCTGAGGTATCAGTAATTAAGTTATCTATCTCTGAGGTATCAGTAATTAAGTGACCTATCTCTGAGGTATCAGTAATTAAGTTACCTATCTCTGAGGTATCAGTAATTAAGTTATCTATCTCTGAGGTATCAGTAATTAAGTTACGTATCTCTGAGGTATCAGTAATTAAGTGACCTATCTCTGAGGTATCAGTAATTAAGTTACCTATCTCTGAGGTATCAGTAATTAAGTTACCTATCTCTGAGGTATCGGTAATTAAATTATCTATCTCTGAGGTATCAATAATTAAGTGACCTATCTCTGAGGTATCAGTAATTAAGTTATCTATCTCTGAGGTATCAGTAATTAAGTTAACTATCTCTGAGGTATCAGTAATTAAGTGACCTATCTCTGAGGTATCAGTAATTAAGTTATCTATCTCTGAGGTATCAATAATTAAGATATCTATCTCTGAGGTATCAGTAATTAAGTGACCTATCTCTGAGGTATCAGTAATTAAGTTATCTATCGCTGTGGTATCAGTAATTTAGTTACCTATCTCTGAGGTATCAGTAATTAAGTTATCTATCTCTGAAGTATCAGTAATTAAGTTACGTATCTCTGAGGTATCAGTAATTAAGTTATCTATCTCTGAGGTATCAGTAATTAAGTTACATATCTCTGAGGTATCAGTAATTAAGTTATCTATCTCTGAGGTATCAGTAATTAAATTATCTATCTCTGAGGTATCAGTAATTAAGTTACCTATCTCTGAGGTATCAGTAATTAAGTTATCTATCTCTGAGGTATCAGTAATTAAGTTACCTTTCTCTGAGGTATCAGCAATTAAGTTATGTATCTCTGAGGTATCAGTAATTAAGTGACCTATCTCTGAGGTATCAGTAATTAAGTTACCAATCTCTGAGGTATCAGTAATTAAGTTACCTACCTCTGAGGTATCAGTAATTAAGTTACCCATCTCTGAGGTATCAATAATTAAGTTATCTATCCCTGATGTATCAGTAATTAAGTTCTATCTCTGAGGTATCAGTAACTAAGTGACCTATCTCTGAGGTATCAGTAATTGTTATCTATCTCTGAGGTATCAGTAATTAAGTTATCTATCTCTGAGGTATCAGTAATTAAGTTACTATCTCTGAGGTATCAGTAATTGGACCTATCTCTGAGGTATCAGTAATTAAGTTACCAATCTCTGAGGTATCAGTAATTAAGTTATCTATCTCTGAGGTATCAGTAATTAAGTTACCTATCTCTGAGGCATCAGTAATTAAGTTACCTATCTCTGAGGTATCAGTAATTAAGTTACCAATCTCTGAGGTATCAGTAATTAAGTTATCTATCTCTGAGGTATCAGTAATTAAGTTATCTATCTCTGAGGTATCAGTAATTAAGTGACCTATCTCTGAGGTATCAGTAATTAAGTTATCTATCTCTGAGGTATCAGTAATTAAGTTACGTATCTCTGAGGTATCAGTAATTAAGTTACGTATCTCTGAGGTATCAGTAATTAAGTGACCTATCTCTGAGGTATCAGTAATTAAGTTACCAATCTCTGAGGTATCAGTAATTAAGTTATCTATCTCTGAGGTATCAGTAATTAAGTTACCTATCTCTGAGGCATCAGTAATTAAGTGACCTATCTCTGAGGTATCAGTAATTAAGTTATGTATCTCTGAGGCATCAGTAGTTAAGTGACTTATCTCTGAGGTATCAGTAATTAAGTTACCAATCTCTGAGGTATCAGTAATTAAGTTATCTATCTCTGAGGTATCAGTAATTAGGTTATCTATCTCTGAGGTATCAGTAATTTAGTTACCTATCTCTGAGGTATCAGTAATTAAATTACCAATCTCTGAGGCATCAGTAATTAAGTTATCTACCCCTGAGGAATCAGTAATTAGGTTATCTATCTCTGAGGTATCAGTAATTAAGTTATCTATCCCTGAGGTATCAGTAATTAAGTTACCTATCTCTGAGGTATCAGTAATTAAGTTACCTATCTCTGAGGTATCAGTAATTAAGTTACCGATCTCTGAGGTATCAGTAATTAGGTTCTCTATCTCCGAGGTATCAGTAATTAAGTTACCTATCTCTGAGGTATCAGTAGTTAAGTTATCTATCTCTGAGGTATCAGTAATTAAGTTACCTATCTCTGAGGTATCAGTAATTAAGTTATCTATCTCTGAGGTATCAGTAATTAAGTTATCTATCTCTGAGGTATCAGTAATTAAGTTACGTATCTCTGAGGTATCAGTAATTAAGTGACCTATCTCTGAGGTATCAATAATTAAGTTACCTATCTCTGAGGTATCAGTAATTAAGTTACCTATCTCTGAGGTATCAGTAATTAAGTTATCTATCTCTGAGGTATCAGTAATTTAGTTACCTATCTCTGAGGTATCAGTAATTAAGTTATCTATCTCTGAGGTATCAGTAATTAAGTTATCTATCTCTGAGGTATCAGTAATTAAGTTATCTATCTCTGAGGTATCAGTAATTAAGTTATCTATCTCTGAGGTATCAGTAATTAAGTTATCTATCTCTGAGGTATCAGTAATTAAGTTATCTATCTCTGAGGTATCAGTAATTAAGTTACCCATCTCTGAGGTATCAATAATTAAGTTATCTATCCCTGATGTATCAGTAATTAAGTTATCTGTCTCTGAGGTATCAGTAATTAAGTGACCTATCCCTGATGTATCAGTAATTAAGTTATCTATCTCTGAGGTATCAGTAATTAAGTTACCTATCTCTGAGGTATCAGTAATTAAGTTACCTATCTCTGAGGTATCAGTAATTAAGTTATCTATCTCTGAGGTATCAGTAATTAAGTTACCTATCTCTGAGGTATCAGTAATTAAGTTACCTACCTCTGAGGTATCAGTAATTAAGTTATCTATCTCTATCTATCTCTGAGGTATCAGTAATTAAGTTAACTATCTCTGAGGTATCAGTAATTAAGTTATCTATCTCTGAGGTATCAGTAATTAAGTTATCTATCTCTGAGGTATCAGTAATTAAGTTATC
This sequence comes from Protopterus annectens, assembly GCF_019279795.1. Classification (NCBI taxonomy): domain Eukaryota; kingdom Metazoa; phylum Chordata; order Ceratodontiformes; family Protopteridae; genus Protopterus; species Protopterus annectens. The sequence continues at coordinate 501,610,438 of NC_056742.1, forward strand.
TATCTCTGAGGTATCAGTAATTAAGTTATCTATCTCTGAGGTATCAGTAATTAAGTTACCTATCTCTGAGGTATCAGTAATTAAGTTATCTATCTCTGAGGTATCAGTAATTAAGTTACCTATCTCTGAGGTATCAGTAATTAAGTTATCTATCTCTGAGGTATCAGTAATTAAGTTATCTATCTCTGAGGTATCAGTAATTAAGTTATCTATCTCTGAGGTATCAGTAATTAAGTTATCTATCTCTGAGGTATCAGTAATTAAGTTATCTATCTCTGAGGTATCAGTAATTAAGTTACCTATCTCTGAGGTATCAGTAATTAAGTTACCTATCTCTGAGGTATCAGTAATTAAGTTATCTATCTCTGAGGTATCAGTAATTAAGTTATCTATCTCTGAGGTATCAGTAATTAAGTTACCTATCTCTGAGGTATCAATAATTAAGTTATCTATCTCTGAGGTATCAGTAATTAAGTTATCTATCTCTGAGGTATCAGTAATTAAGTTATCTATCTCTGAGGTATCAGTAATTAAGTTATCTATCTCTGAGGTATCAGTAATTAAGTTATCTATCTCTGAGGTATCAGTAATTAAGTGACCTATCTCTGAGGTATCAGTAATTAAGTTATCTATCTCTGAGGTATCAGTAATTAAGTTACCTATCTCTGAGGTATCAGTAATTAAGTTATCTGTCTCTGAGGTATCAGTAATTAAGTTACCTATCTCTGAGGTATCAGTAATTAAGTTATCTATCTCTGAGGTATCAGTAATTAAGTTATCTATCTCTGAGGTATCAGTAATTAAGTTATCTATCTCTGAGGTATCAATAATTAAGTTATGTATCCCTGAGGTATCAGTAATTAAGTTCTCTATCGCTGTGGTATCAGTAATTTAGTTACCTATCTCTGAGGTATCAGTAATTAAGTTATCTATCTCTATCTATCTCTGAGGTATCAGTAATTAAGTTATCTATCTCTGAGGTATCAGTAGTTATTTTACCTATCTCTGAGGTATCAGTAATTAAGTTATCTATCTCTGAGGTATCAGTAATTAAGTGACCTATCTCTGAGGTATCAGTAATTAAGTTATCTATCCCTGAGGTATCAGTAATTAAGTTACCTATCCTGATGTATCAGTAATTAAGTTATCTATCTCTGAGGTATCAGTAATTAAGTTATCTATCTCTGAGGTATCAGTAATTAAGTTACCTATCTCTGAGGTATCAGTAATTAAGTTATCTATCTCTGAGGTATCAGTAATTAAGTGACCTATCTCTGAGGTATCAGTAATTAAGTTATCTATCTCTGAGGTATCAGTAATTAAGTTACCTATCTCTGAGGTATCAGTAATTAAGTTACCTATCTCTGAGGTATCAGTAATTAAGTTATCTATCTCTGAGGTATCAGTAATTAAGTTATCTATCTCTGAGGTATCAGTAATTAGGTTCTCTATCTCTGAGGTATCAGTAATTAAGTTACCCATCTCTGAGGTATCAATAATTAAGTTATCTATCCCTGATGTATCAGTAATTAAGTTATCTATCTCTGAGGTATCAGTAATTAAGTTATCTATCTCTGAGGTATCAGTAATTAAGTGACCTATCCCTGATGTATCAGTAATTAAGTTATCTATCTCTGAGGTATCAGTAATTAAGTTATCTATCTCTGAGGTATCAGTAATTAAGTTACCTATCTCTGAGGTATCAGTAATTAAGTGACCTATCTCTGAGGTATCAGTAATTAAGTTATCTATCTCTGAGGTATCAGTAATTAAGTTATCTATCTCTGAGGTATCAGTAATTAAGTTACCTATCTCTGAGGTATCAGTAATTAAGTTACCTATCTCTGAGGTATCAGTAATTAAGTTATCTATCTCTGAGGTATCAGTAATTAAGTTATCTATCTCTGAGGTATCAGTAATTAAGTTATCTATCTCTGAGGTATCAGTAATTAAGTTACCTATCTCTGAGGTATCAGTAATTAAGTTATCTATCTCTGAGGTATCAGTAATTAGGTTCTCTATCTCTGAGGTATCAGTAATTAAGTTATCTATCTCTGAGGTATCAGTAATTAAGTTATCTATCTCTGAGGTATCAGTAATTAAGTTATCTATCTCTGAGGTATCAGTAATTAGGTTCTCTATCTCTGAGGTATCAGTAATTAAGTGACCTATCCCTGATGTATCAGTAATTAAGTTATCTATCTCTGAGGTATCAGTAATTAAGTGACCTATCTCTGAGGTATCAGTAATTAAGTTATCTATCTCTGAGGTATCAGTAATTAAGTTACCTATCTCTGAGGTATCAGTAATTAAGTTATCTATCCCTGATGTATCAGTAATTAAGTTATCTATCTCTGAGGTATCAGTAATTAAGTTATCTATCTCTGAGGTATCAGTAATTAAGTTACCTACCTCTGAGGTATCAGTAATTAAGTTACCCATCTCTGAGGTATCAATAATTGTTACCTATCTCTGAGGTATCAGTAATTAAGTTACCTATCTCTGAGGTATCAGTAATTAAGTTACCTATCTCTGAGGTATCAGTAATTAAGTTACCGATCTCTGAGGTATCAGTAATTAGGTTCTCTATCTCCGAGGTATCAGTAATTAAGTTATCTATCTCTGAGGTATCAGTAATTAAGTTATCTATCTCTCAGGTATCAATAATTAAGTTAACTATCTCTGAGGTATCAGTAATTAAGTTATCTATCTCTGAGGTATCAGTAATTAAGTTACCAATCTCTGAGGTATCAGTAATTAAGTTACCTATCTCTGAGGTATCAGTAATTAAGTTAACTATCTCTCAGGTATCAGTAATTGTTACCTATCTCTGAGGTATCAGTAATTAAGTTATCTATCTCTGAGGTATCAGTAATTAAGTTACCTATCTCTGAGGTATCAGTAATTAAGTTAACTATCTCTGAGGTATCAGTAATTAAGTTACCAATCTCTGAGGTATCAGTAATTAAGCTACCTATCTCTGAGGTATCAGTAATTAAGTTACCGATCTCTGAGGTATCAGTAATTAGGTTCTCTATCTCAGAGGTATCAGTAATTAAGTTACCTATCTCTGAGGTATCAGTAATTAAGTTATCTATCTCTGAGGTATCAGTAATTAAGTTACCTATCTCTGAGGTATCAGTAATTAAGTTACCTATCTCTGAGGTATTAGTAATTAAGTTACCTATCTCTGAGGTATCAGTAATTAAATTATCTATCTCTGAGGTATCAATAATTAAGTTATCTATCTCTGAGGTATCAGTAATTAGGTTATCTATCTCTGAGGTATGAGTAATTAAGTGACCTATCCCTGAAGTATCAGTAATTAAGTTACCAATCTCTGAGGTATCAGTAATTAAGTTACCTATCTCTGAGGTATCAGTAATTAGGTTATCTATCTCTGAGGTATCAGTAATTAAGTTACCAATCTCTGAGGTATCAGTAATTAAGTTACCTATCTCTGAGGTATGAATAATTAAGTTACCTATCTCTGAGGTATCAGTAATTAAGTGACCTATCCCTGAGGTATCAGTAATTAAGTTATCTATCGCTGTGGTATCAGTAATTTAGTTACCTATCTCTGAGGTATCAGTAATTAAGTTATCTATCTCTGAGGTATCAGTAATTAAGTGACCTATCTCTGAGGTATCAGTAATTAAGTTATCTATCACTGTGGTATCAGTAATTTAGTTACCTATCTCTGAGGTATCAGTAATTAAGTTATCTATCTCTGAGGTATCAGTAATTAAGTTACGTATCTCTGAGGTATCAGTAATTAAGTGACCTATCTCTGAGGTATCAGTAATTAAGTTACCTATCTCTGAGGTATCAGTAATTAAGTTATCTATCTCTGTGGTATCAGTAATTAAGTTACGTATCTCTGAGGTATCAGTAATTAAGTGACCTATCTCTGAGGTATCAGTAATTAAGTTATCAATCTCTGAGGTATCAGTAATTAAGTTACCTATCTCTGAGGTATCGGTAATTAAATTATCTATCTCTGAGGTGTCAATAATTAAGTGACCTATCTCTGAGGTATCAGTAAGTTATCTATCTCTGAGGTATCAGTAATTAAGTTACGTATCTCTGAGGTATCAGTAATTAAGTGACCTATCTCTGAGGTATCAGTAATTAAGTTATCTTTCTCTGAGGTATCAATAATTAAGTTATCTATCTCTGAGGTATCAGTAATTAAGTGACCTATCTCTGAGGTATCAGTAATTAAGTTATCTATCGCTGTGGTATCAGTAATTTAGTTACCTATCTCTGAGGTATCAGTAATTAAGTTATCTATCTCTGAGGTATCAGTAATTAAGTTACGTATCTCTGAGGTATCAGTAATTGTTATCTATCTCTGAGGTATCAGTAATTAAGTTACATATCTCTGAGGTATCAGTAATTGTTATCTATCTCTGAGGTATCAGTAATTCAATTATCTATCTCTGAGGTATCAGTAATTAAGTTACCTATCTCTGAGGTATCAGTAATTAAGTTATCTATCTCTGAGGTATCAGTAATTAAGTTATGTATCTCTGAGGTATCAGTAATTAAGTGACCTATCTCTGAGGTATCAGTAATTAAGTTACCAATCTCTGAGGTATCAGTAATTAAGTTACCTATCTCTGAGGTATCAGTAATTAAGTTACCAATCTCTGATGTATCAGTAATTAAGTTATCTATCTCTGAGGTATCAGTAATTAAGTTACGTATCTCTGAGGTATCAGTAATTACCCATCTCTGAGGTATCAATAATTAAGTTATCTATCCCTGATGTATCAGTAATTAAGTTATCTGTCTCTGAGGTATCAGTAATTAAGTTACGTATCTCTGAGGTATCAGTAATTAAGTGACCTATCTCTGAGATATCAGTAATTAATTTACCAATCTCTGAGGTATCAGTAATTAAGTTATCTATCTCTGAGGTATCAGTAATTAAGTTACCTATCTCTGAGGCATCAGTAATTAAGTTACCTATCTCTGAGGTATCAGTAATTAAGTTACCAATCTCAGAGGTATCAGTAAGTAAGTTATCTATCTCTGAGGTATCAGTAATTAAGTTACGTATCTCTGAGGTATCAGTAACTAAGTGACCTATCTCTGAGGTATCAGTAATTAGGTTATCTATCTCTGAGGTATCAGTAATTAAGTTACCAATCTCTGAGGTATCAGTAATTAAGTTACCTATCTCTGAGGTATGAGTAATTAAGTTACCGATCTCTGAGGTATCAGTAATTAAGTTACCAATCTCTGAGGTATCAGTAATTAGGTTATCTATCTCTGAGGTATCAGTAATTAAGTTACCTATCTCTGAGGTATCAGTAATTAAGTTACCAATCTGTGAGGTATCAGTAATTAAGCTACCTATCTCTGAGGTTTCAGTAATTAAGTTACCTATCTCTGAGGTATCAGTAATTAAGTTACCAATCTCTGAGGTATCAGTAATTAAGTTACCTATCTCTGAGGTATGAGTAATTAAGTTACCAATCTCTGAGGTATCAGTAATTAAGTTACCTATCTCTGAGGTATCAGTAATTAGGTTATCTATCTCTGAGTTATGAGTAATTAAGTGACCTATCCCTGAGGTATCAGTAATTAAGTTACCAATCTCTGAGGTATCAGTAATTAAGTTACCTATCTCTGAGGTATCAGTAATTAGGTTATCTATCTCTGAGGTATCAGTAATTAAGTTACCAATCTCTGAGGTATCAGTAATTAAGTTACCTATCTTTGAGGTATGAGTAATTAAGTTACCTATCTCTGAGGTATCAGTAATTAAGTGACCTATCCCTGAGGTATCAGTAATTAAGTTATCTATCGCTGTGGTATCAGTAATTTAGTTACCTATCTCTGAGGTATCAGTAATTAAGTTATCTATCTCTGAGGTATCAGTAATTAAGTGACCTATCTCTGAGGTATCAGTAATTAAGTTATCTATCGCTGTGGTATCAGTAATTTAGTTACCTATCTCTGAGGTATCAGTAATTAAGTTATCTATCTCTGAGGTATCAGTAATTGTTACGTATCTCTGAGGTATCAGTAATTAAGTGACCTATCTCTGAGGTATCAGTAATTAAGTGACCTATCTCTGAGGTATCAGTAATTAAGTTACCTATCTCTGAGGTATCAGTAATTAAGTTACGTATCTCTGAGGTATCAGTAATTAAGTGACCTATCTCTGAGGTATCAGTAATTAAGTTACCAATCTCTGAGGTATCAGTAATTAAGTTACCTATCTCTGAGGTATCGGTAATTAAATTATCTATCTCTGAGGTATCAATAATTAAGTGACCTATCTCTGAGGTATCAGTAATTAAGTTATCTATCTCTGAGGTATCAGTAATTAAGTTACGTATCTCTGAGGTATCAGTAATTAAGTGACCTATCTCTGAGGTATCAGTAATTAAGTTATCTATCTCTGAGGTATCAATAATTAAGTTATCTATCTCTGAGGTATCAGTAATTAAGTGACCTATCTCTGAGGTATCAGTAATTAAGTTATCTATCGCTGTGGTATCAGTAATTTAGTTACCTATCTCTGAGGTATCAGTAATTAAGTTATCTATCTCTGAGGTATCAGTAATTAAGTTACGTATCTCTGAGGTATCAGTAATTAAGTTATCTATCTCTGAGGTATCAGTAATTAAGTTACATATCTCTGAGGTATCAGTAATTAAGTTATCTATCTCTGAGGTATCAGTAATTAAATTATCTATCTCTGAGGTATCAGTAATTAAGTTATCTATCTCTGAGGTATCAGTAATTAAGTTATCTATCTCTGAGGTATCAGTAATTAAGTTATGTATCTCTGAGGTATCAGTAATTAAGTGACCTATCTCTGAGGTATCAGTAATTAAGTTACCAATCTCTGAGGTATCAGTAATTAAGTTATCTATCTCTGAGGTATCAGTAATTAAGTTACGTATCTCTGAGGTATCAGTAACTAAGTGACCTATCTCTGAGGTATCAGTAATTAAGTTATCTATCTCTGAGGTATCAGTAATTAAGTTACGTATCTCTGAGGTATCAGTAATTAAGTTACGTATCTCTGAGGTATCAGTAATTAAGTGACCTATCTCTGAGGTATCAGTAATTAAGTTACCAATCTCTGAGGTATCAGTAATTAAGTTATCTATCTCTGAGGTATCAGTAATTAAGTTACCTATCTCTGAGGCATCAGTAATTAAGTTACCTATCTCTGAGGTATCAGTAATTAAGTTACCAATCTCTGAGGTATCAGTAATTAAGTTATCTATCTCTGAGGTATCAGTAATTAAGTTACGTATCTCTGAGGTAACAGTAACTAAGTGACCTATCTCTGAGGTATCAGTAATTAGGTTATCTATCTCTGAGGTATCAGTAATTAAGTTACCAATCTCTGAGGTATCAGTAATTAAGTTACCTATCTCTGAGGTATGAGTAATTAAGCTACCGATCTCTGAGGTATCAGTAATTAAGTTACCAATCTCTGAGGTATCAGTAATTAGGTTATCTATCTCTGAGGTATCACCAATTAAGTTACCTATATCAGATGTATCAGTAATTGTTACCAATCTCTGAGGTATCAGTAATTAAGTTACCTATCTCTGAGGTATCAGTAATTAAGTTACCTATCTCTGAGGTATTAGTAATTAAGTTACCTATCTCTGAGGTATGAGTAATTGCCACCAATCTCTGAGGTATCAATAATTAAGTTATCTATCTCTGAGGTATCAGTAATTAGGTTATCTATCTCTGAGGTATGAGTAATTAAGTGACCTATCCCTGAAGTATCAGTAATTAAGTTACCAATCTCTGAGGTATCAGTAATTAAGTTACCTATCTCTGAGGTATCAGTAATTAGGTTATCTATCTCTGAGGTATCAGTAATTAAGTTACCAATCTCTGAGGTATCAGTAATTAAGTTACCTATCTCTGAGGTATGAATAATTAAGTTACCTATCTCTGAGGTATCAGTAATTAAGTGACCTATCCCTGAGGTATCAGTAATTGTTATCTATCGCTGTGGTATCAGTAATTTAGTTACCTATCTCTGAGGTATCAGTAATTGTTATCTATCTCTGAGGTATCAGTAATTAAGGACCTATCTCTGAGGTATCAGTAATTAAGTTATCTATCGCTGTGGTATCAGTAATTTAGTTACCTATCTCTGAGGTATCAGTAATTAAGTTATCTATCTCTGAGGTATCAGTAATTGTTACGATCTCTGAGGTATCAGTAATTAAGTGACCTATCTCTGAGGTATCAGTAATTAAGTTACCTATCTCTGAGGTATCAGTAATTAAGTTATCTATCTCTGAGGTATCAGTAATTAAGTTACGTATCTCTGAGGTATCAGTAATTAAGTGACCTATCTCTGAGGTATCAGTAATTAAGTTACCTATCTCTGAGGTATCGGTAATTAAATTATCTATCTCTGAGGTATCAATAATTAAGTGACCTATCTCTGAGGTATCAGTAATTAAGTTATCTATCTCTGAGGTATCAGTAATTAAGTTACGTATCTCTGAGGTATCAGTAATTAAGTGACCTATCTCTGAGGTATCAGTAATTAAGTTATCTATCTCTGAGGTATCAATAATTAAGTTATCTATCTCTGAGGTATCAGTAATTAAGTGACCTATCTCTGAGGTATCAGTAATTAAGTTATCTATCGCTGTGGTATCAGTAATTTAGTTACCTATCTCTGAGGTATCAGTAATTAAGTTATCTATCTCTGAGGTATCAGTAATTAAGTTACGTATCTCTGAGGTATCAGTAATTAAGTTATCTATCTCTGAGGTATCAGTAATTAAGTTACATATCTCTGAGGTATCAGTAATTAAGTTATCTATCTCTGAGGTATCAGTAATTAAATTATCTATCTCTGAGGTATCAGTAATTAAGTTACCTATCTCTGAGGTATCAGTAATTAAGTTATCTATCTCTGAGGTATCAGTAAATAAGTTATCTATCTCTGAGGTATCAGTAATTAAGTTATGTATCTCTGAGGTATCAGTAATTAAGTGACCTATCTCTGAGGTATCAGTAATTAAGTTACCAATCTCTGAGGTATCAGTAATTAAGTTACCTATCTCTGAGGTATCAGTAATTAAGTTACCAATCTCTGAGGTATCAGTAATTAAGTTATCTATCTCTGAGGTATCAGTAATTAAGTTACGTATCTCTGAGGTATCAGTAACTAAGTGACCTATCTCTGAGGTATCAGTAATTAAGTTATCTATCTCTGAGGTATCAGTAATTAAGTTACGTATCTCTGAGGTATCAGTAATTAAGTTACGTATCTCTGAGGTATCAGTAATTAAGTGACCTATCTCTGAGGTATCAGTAATTAAGTTACCAATCTCTGAGGTATCAGTAATTAAGTTATCTATCTCTGAGGTATCAGTAATTAAGTTACCTATCTCTGAGGCATCAGTAATTAAGTTACCTATCTCTGAGGTATCAGTAATTAAGTTACCCATCTCTGAGGTATCAATAATTAAGTTATCTATCCCTGATGTATCAGTAATTAAGTTATCTATCTCTGAGGTATCAGTAATTAAGTTATCTATCTCTGAGGTATCAGTAATTAAGTTATCTATCTCTGAGGTATCAGTAATTAGGTTCTCTATCTCTGAGGTATCAGTAATTAAGTGACCTATCTCTGAGGTATCAGTAATTAGGTTCTCTATCTCTGAGGTATCAGTAATTAAGTTACCTATCTCTGAGGTATCAGTAATTAAGTTATCTATCTCTGAGGTATCAGTAATTAAGTTATCTATCTCTGAGGTATCAGTAATTAAGTTATCTATCTCTGAGGTATCAGTAATTAAGTTATCTATCTCTGAGGTATCAGTAATTAAGTTACCTATCTCTGAGGTATCAGTAATTAAGTTACCTATCTCTGAGGTATCAGTAATTAAGTTACCTATCTCTGAGGTATCAGTAATTAAGTTATCTATCTCTGAGGTATCAGTAATTTAGTTACCTATCTCTGAGGTATCAGTAATTAAGTTACCAATCTCTGAGGTATCAGTAATTAAGCTACCTATCTCTGAGGTATCAGTAATTAAGTTATCTATCTCTGAGGTATCAGTAATTAAGTTATCTATCTCTGAGGTATCAGTAATTAAGTTACCTATCTCTGAGGTATCAGTAATTAAGTTACCTATCTCTCAGGTATCAGTAATTGTTACCTATCTCTGAGGTATCAGTAATTAAGTTACCAATCTCTGAGGTATCAGTAATTAAGCTACCTATCTCTGAGGTATCAGTAATTAAGTTACCGATCTCTGAGGTATCAGTAATTAGGTTCTCTATCTCCGAGGTATCAGTAATTAAGTTACCTATCTCTGAGGTATCAGTAATTAAGTTATCTATCTCTGAGGTATCAGTAATTAAGTTACCTATCTCTGAGGTATCAGTAATTAAGTTACCTATCTCTGAGGTATCAGTAATTAAGTTACCTATCTCTGAGGTATCAGTAATTAAATTATCTATCTCTGAGGTATCAATAATTAAGTTATCTATCTCTGAGGTATCAGTAATTAGGTTCTCTATCTCTGAGGTATCAGTAATTAAGTTATCTATCTCTGAGGTATCAGTAATTAGGTTATCTATCTCTGAGGTATCAGTAATTAAGTTATCTATCTCTGAGGTATCAGTAATTAAGTTACCTATCTCTGAGGTATCAGTAATTAAGTTAACTATCTCTGAGGTATCAGTAATTAAGTGACCTGTCTCTGAGGTATCAGTAATTAAGTTATCTATCTCTGAGGTATCAGTAATTAAGTTACCTATCTCTCAGGTATCAGTAATTGTTACCTATCTCTGAGGTATCAGTAATTAAGTTATCTATCTCTGAGGTATCAGTAATTAAGTTGCCTATCTCTGAGGTATCAGTAATTAAGTTATCTATCTCTGAGGTATCAGAATCCAGAAATACTATAAATGCTCTAGCTAAAGTAGTCCCAATTCTATCTGATGCACTTCTTACCAGAAACCATTATTTCATATTTGGCTAGACACCCAGTATGACTGACTGCATCAAATGTGCCTTTTAACTCCATGAACAGAACTCCTGATAGAATACATTTCTACATGCTTATATATGCGTATGTAGGTATGTATGTATGAATATATATAAATTGCTTTCCTGTATTTTAATGAACCTACATTTGGCTGACAAATGTTAAGGGTGGTGTGTAATGTTGAATGTATGGATAGCTGAATGGTCCAAATGTCAATGGTGTTTTCCATCGAGCCAGGTGAGTGATGTTTGGAGGGCGTAAAAGTGTTTGTGCATGTGTTTGAGTGTCAGGGTTAGGGTAGGAGAGAGATGTTTGTGTGTGTGTGCATTTTAGGGTTAGGGTCAACTTTAGGTAAGGGGACAGATGTAGTATTGGTAGTGTGTATGTGTGTGTGTGTGTGTGTGTGTGTGTGTGTGTGTGTGTGTGTGTGTGTGTGTGTGTGTGTGTGTGTGCTTATTCATGTTTCTGTGTCTGAGCCGGTCTTGTATAGTGGCAGTGTTAAGGAAAGGTTTTTTTTTAAGGTAAGGTGTTAGATTAGTGTTGGGGGAAAAGGCAAATTTAGGGCTCGCACAAATTTCTAAGATGGTGCAGGGGGGCATTAATGCCTTTCATTGTTTTTTTTAATTTTGCATGTGCTGAGATTAGTGTTGTGCACCTGGATGGAAACATTTTGTGTTAGACATTAGTTATGTTGTCATTTGGGCCTGTCAATCATTTTAAATAGACCATATACATATGCATGTGTATATCTATCAATCTATCTATATAGATATATATGTAATCTCGAAGGACCAGATCACTAACTCTGAAAACATCAACCACAGAAAGTCAAAAGACAGAACACTAAATGCATTTCTTAGCAGCATTTTAGATGTGCTAAAAAGTCAGTAGGCTGTTGTGAGAGTTTTCGGCTCAGTGGGGACTGGGTTTTTGCCCTTTCTCCGCTGTGGTGTTATCTCATCTGAGAGTTGGTATATAAAAGTAGCAGGGGGTATGGGAGGATGCAGCCTCCCCTGCATAGCACTTGTTTTCAGGATTTTGTGTTTTGACCTTCTGTGATCAATGTTTTTAGTGTCAGTGATTTTGTCTTTCAGGATTTTAAAAGTATTCCATCCCCATATCTCTCTCTCTAGATATATATATATATATATATATATATATATATATATATATATATATATATATATATTTGACTACACACTGAGAAAACCAGCTCCAACAAAAGTGTAAATGTGCATGAATATTTAATTTCCAAAATGGAACAGCAATGACAGAAAAAAAACACAAAGCTAGCTTTCACCCCCTAGGATTTTTCAATGTGATAACATCCACCATTCTGCAGTGTTTAAATCGAATTAATTAACATCGGATGTCACTTTTCCAACCAATCAAGATACTTACATAATTAGTTTATATGAAATATCAGTCAGTGTAATTCATTATTTATTTAAAGCTATTCACAATTCAACATGGGTGAAAACATAGCCCCTTAGAAAACAATCCACCTCCTTTCTTTTATATTTAAAAATCATGCAATTTTTTTTCAACAGCAGCTCTCTCCACACTTGATCTATACCTATAAAAACATAACTAGTCCCTTTATGAATGATTTTATGTTTGTATCTGGTTTACTCCAGATGTCACTCAAATGTAATGCAGTCTTTTGTTTAAAAGAACATGAGGTCTGACCAACAAAAAAAGAGCCACACTGTCACACAACGAAATAAATAATCAATTTGTTATTATAATCTATCCTATTCCTAATACAAAAAATGTTGTTGGTGTTTACGAATGAGAAGCTATATGTATTTAAACCATGCACACAATATGTACATTTCCCACAGCAATAATTTCCCAAATTCACTTCTTAATTAACAATGGGAAAATCATTCATACCTTTTTTTTAAAGAGGAAAACTATTCACCCAAAGATTTCCCTCTTCTAAAACTAATTTCACATTTATCTGATACCACATTACTAAAAAATTAATCACTGGACAACACATACCAGTACCTGTACAATATAAATTTTATCTTACAACTATTTGTCCCAAATGTTGTAATAAATCTGTTTGTGAATATTCATTGGTTTGATCTTTATATTTCAATAACTCTACCTTATCCAACTTCTTCACTTCTTTCTGTGTGTTATCGACAATCAAAGGGTCAATCTGGGTATTGCAAATATGCCTCAACATTATGAACTGTGACTTCAGAATATTTTGTATAATATATCCTAGATAACATCTACTGGCCATTAATATAGAATTTTTAGTGAAATGTTTATGAAAAATCCCTGTTGTTACAATACCATTTTGTTCTTTCTTAATTTTATCATCCAAAAAATCAATTTCAGTGTTACTCATATCTAGAGTAAATTTAATACAACATTTATTGCTATTCAAAATCCCCACAAAATCAGACAACGGTTCTTTTTCAGCATTCCACACTAGCCAACAGTCATCTAAATATCACTTCCACATGCCAATATGTTATAAATAAGGGTTACTGGAACAGCTCATAATGTAGTTTTGCTCCAGATAGCCTATGAAGATATCTACATATATTGTTGCAAAAAGGAGCACCCATTGCTGTTCCTTTCAATTGCAAATAACATCAGTTTTTATAACGCAACACATTCTTTGTAAGCACATGCTCCAGCATCTTTATAATGAAATCATTAAATTCCCCAGTATACATTTGAGAGGCGTCCAAAAAGTATCTTTGTGTGCAAAAACCTCTTTCATGGGGTTATATTTGTGTACAGAGAACACACACATGTAAAGTACATGTCAAAGAATGAAACATAGACTTACACCCTTCTATAGAATTTTAAAAAAATCAGTCGTGTGCCTTACAGCTGAAATGGCAGCTTAAAAAGTAAAGGCTTCACATTTTTTTTCTAAAAAGCAAGACAGAGGTTCTGAAAGTGAACCTATGCCAGAAACTATAGGTCGACCCACAAATGGCATAACTCCCTTATGGATCTTATGAAATAAATAAAAATACTGTGGATTAGAATGATCTAGTCTCAAATGTTGTAAAACCTGCCAATACGTATTCTCCCTTTCCTGTTCATTATTGATAAATTGATCAATCATTCTCTTAAAATAATCTGTAGGTTAAACATCTAACTGTTGATAAAAGTCCCAATCAGAAAGTTGTTTGTTAGCGTCTTTTTCTTTGGACCAAATAACTACGGGCAACACCTTTATTAGCTTTTGTAACTGTAATATTAAGATCACATCTAAGTTAGTATAAGGCTTGCCTTTCCAACTTATTAATATTATGCCTATAATTCTGACAAATTTCACTTTGATAAATATTTAAATCATAGAAAAAATGAAAAAAGAGGGTTGTGTTTTACAGACAACAAGGGCAATAGGTCAAAAGGTAAAGCTAAAAGTAAATGCCAAGCTGAATTGATATTACAATTCAATGATTCAAGTACTGAAATGTCTTCTAATATGGATACAGAGCCTGAAATAGTTGAGTTTCCACCATTAACCAAGACCTCCATTTGTTCTTCATAATACCACACTAATAAGTCAATAAACATTAAAGAATTAACATTTTTTACTGTACTCCACTTACTGAAAAATAAAGAATTTTCACTCATGACTCCAGGTTCAACATAAACAAATAAAACACGATGGACTGTGTTTTATTTTCGGTAAGCCTTCAGCATTTTCAAATGCCAAAAAATAGCCCGTAACTTTTTCATATTATTTGTAAGTTTCTGAAATGCTGACTGAATAGTTACCCCATGTGTACTCATGGCTGGCTGCTGGTCTGCCGACTCACTTCTCATGTTACTACGTTGCATATCTTTCAGCTAAGTGATATCTACCAAATCATTGTTAAAAGCAGCTGGAAAAGTGGGAAAATCAAAATTTTCTGACACTGCAAAATCACTAAATATATCATGAATAGTTAATTCAATCATCATCATCATCTTCTTTTGGCTGTTCCTGTTAGGGGTCACCTCAGTGGATCATCTGTTTCCATTTCTTCCTGTCCTCTGCATCTTGCTCTGTCACCCCAACCACCTGTATGTCCTCTCTCACCACATCCATAAACCTTATCTTAGGCCTTCCTCTTTTCCTGTTACCTGGTAGCTTCATCCTTAGCATCTTTTCCCAATATACTCAGCATCCCTCCTCAGCACATGTCCAAACCAACGTAATCGTGCCTCTCTGGCTTTGTCTCCAAACCTTCCAACCTGGGCTGACCCTCTAATATACTTATTCCTAATCCTGTCCACCATCATCACACCCAGTGCAAATCTTAACATCTTTAACTCTGCCACATCCAGCTCAAACTCCTGCCTTTTTGTCAATGCCACTGTCTCCAACCCATATAATATAACTGGTCTCACTACCCTCTTGTAGACCTTCCCTTTCACTCTTACTGGTACTCGTCTGTCACAAATCACTCCTGACACTCTTCTCCACCTACTCCATCCTACCTGTACTCTCTTTTTCACCTCTCTTCCACACTCACCATTATTCTGAACTATTGATCCCAAGTATTTAAACTCATCCACCTTCGCCACCTCTACTCCCTGCATCCTCACCATTCCTCTATCCTCCCTCTCATTCACACACAAATATTCTGTCTTAGTCTTTCTGACCTTCATTCCTCTTCTCTCTAGAGCATATCTCCATCTCTCCAGGGTCTCCTCCACCTGTTCCCAAATCTCACTACAGATCATAATGTCATCTGCAAACATCATAGTCCACGGGGACTCCTGTCTGATTTAGTCTGTCAACCTATCCATCAGCATTGCAAATAATAAAGGGCTCAGAGCTGATCCTTGACGTAATCCCACCTCCACCTTAAATGCATCCATCACTCCCACTGCAGACCTCACCGCTGTCACACTACCCTCGTACATATCCTGTACCACTCTTACATACTTCTCTGACACTCCCTACTTCCTCATACAATACCACAACTCCTCTCTAGACACCCTGTCATATGCTTTTTCTAAGTCTACAAAAACACAATGCAACTCTTTCTGACCTTCTCTGTACTTCTCCAGCTACACTCTCAGAGTAAACATCGCATCTCTAGTGCTCTTTCCCAGCATGAAACCATACTGCTGATCACTAATCATCACGTCCCTTCTTAACCTAGCTTCCACTACTGTTTCCCATAACTTCATGCTGTGACTGAACAATTTAATCCCTCTGTAGTTACTACAGCTCTGCACGTCACCCTTATTCTTAAAAATTGGTACCAAAACACTTTTTCTCCATTTCTCAGGCATCCTCACACTTTCCAAGATTACATTAAATAATCTGATTAAAAACTCCACTACCATTTTACCTAAACACCTCCATGCTTCCGCAGGTATGTCATCTGGACCAACAGCCTTTCCATTCTTCATTCTCTTCATAGCTATCCTTACTTCCTCTTTGCTAATCCATTGTACTTCATGATTCACTATATACTTGTTGTTTGTTTGCTTGTTATTTCCCTGGAAGCTAATTCACCTAATACGCAACTTCTCAGCGCTTCTGTGGATCACTAGTGATATCTGCATTGCTTACTGTACTTATTTCCTTGTTTCACTTGAAAGAAAGTTACTGTTTGTCGTTTTTGCATTTAGTTACTTGTATCACATTGCACTCAAGTTACCTGGCACTTGCTCACTAAAGCAATTATATAAGTCAGCACTAAAAATTAAAAGCACTACACCCTCACTCCCCACTGGCCCTTGTTTTCAATTAAGGATTTCCCAATATTATTCTAGCATGTCCAAAGGTCAGTTGTCAATCTCCTCTCCGGTCCAGCTGGTGAATCTGGGAATCTTGAGGCAATGTTATAACTGCCTCATGTACACAGACAACCCTCTCCTCCTCCCACATAACACAAATACTTGAGAGATGCAGCTATTTAGCCAAACTGGAGGCTGAGCTCTCTCAACTCAGGACTGGCAAGACCAGACAGGAGGAGAAGGCAACTACACACACCACAAAACCAGCCTCACATAATGCTACCACACCACTGAATCAAACACATAAACACACAAAGACATACTCGGAGGCTCTGAGTAAAAATTTACCTAAACAGCAGAGGCCTCCAAAGCAGACACCCAAACAACTGCTACCTCAAGACACCCCATAAGCAACACATAAACCACAAAAGCAGTGTGCAAAGCAGTCACAGCCCTTAAGGCCAAATACAACACCAAACATACTTGTCATAGGTGACTCCATAGTCAGACACACTGACGTCCCACTCACCAGGCTGAACAAGGAGAGGGTCACAGTAAGCTGCCTATCGGGTGCTAGAATCCGCCACATAACACAAGCACTCGGGTCACTCCACAGAAAGTACAAATATGACACAGTCATTGTCCATGCTGGTGTGAATGACCTGAGACGTACCTCCCTGGACTGCATGAAAAGAGACATAGAGGAGCTCTCTGATTATGTAGCCCAGGCAGGTATGACCCTAACCCTGAGCAGTATCCTTCCTTCACCAAGAATGATGCCACAATATAGAGACAAGATGATCAGCTTTAACAATTGGCTTAATGTCTGGTGTCATTCAAAGGGGATCCAGTGTCTGTCTGCCTGGGATGACATGCTTGACAAGCCACGCTGCTTCGCAAGGGACGGCTTGCACCTGTCACCCTGGGATTCGGATATTGGCTAAGGCTCTTGCCACCCCCATAGTGCCTTTTTAGGCAAGGCTCAAATTCTAAACCTACCACCCTAGAAAACAAAAATGGGAAGAAATTGAGGGTAATGCTGCTCAATGCCAGAAGTCTAAATCTCAAAATGCACGCACTCGAGGCCCTTCTCAGTATGGAGAACATCGATGTCTGTGCTGTAACTGAAACCTGGTTCAAGGCTCCTGAGAGCACCCCGGCACTATTAGGTTTTACCTCATATCATGCGTTCCGGCCCCAAAACCCGGACCACTCCACAAAAGGAGGTGGTGTATCCATATTCATAAAGGATACTCACACCTCCAGGTTGGTGGCAACGCATGAAGCTTCGGAAACCATCCAGCTGCAACTAACAATAGGCAAAACTGCTCTACAAATTGTAGCATGCTACAGGCCACCCTCTCAAACTCAGGAACCCCACACAGCCTTCCTGAAGACATTGGAGGGTATAAATGTATCTCCAAACACCATCATATTGGGTGACTTCAACTACCCGAATATAGACTGGGAACATTACTCAAGCCCTAACTTTCTAGCCCAACGGTTCCTGGAGTTCATAAATTCAAATGCCATGGAACAGCTAGTCACTGTTCCCACGAGAGGAGAAAATATACTAGATCTCATTGTCACAAACATGGGGACAAAATGCTCCACACCAGAAGTATATCCCTCATTGGTGAGATCTGATCATAAACTAATCTCACTGGAAATCCACATCCCGCCCCCACCCCAAACAAAAAAGACCATAGTGAAGAACTTCTCTAAAGCAAACTTCACACTACTCAAGACTGGTGTGGTATCCTTCAAGGCCCCTGAGTCAGAGGAAACCACAACCCAAGCTGCGGAAGCCCTTACAAATGCCTTCTATGAACACCTCCAGGACTGCATGGATCAGGCAATCCCAAATAAAACCAAGACTCTTTCCACAAAGGGCAAACGTCCAGTCTGGTGGACCCCAGCCATTAACAAAGTTTACAATAAGAGGAGAAAGCTATTACATGATAGAACAAAATCCATAAAAGGGAAGTCACCTCTGATCATTATTAGTAAAAAAATACGAGCACTCATAAAATCAACTAAGGCCAATTTTGAGAGAAAAATTGCCATGGATTCAAAGGACAATCATAAGGCCTTTTTCAGCTATGTTAGGAACCTGGGTGGAAACTCACAGATATGCCCAGAATTAGTCCAAAATGATACAAAAATCACTGAACCCACAGACATTGCCAACATACTGGCAGACAGGTTCAGTGCAAACTTCACCCCTCTCCCCTAAAGGAGAGATAACTATCCCAGCCGAGTGTAGCCTCCCGGACATCTCAAATGCGCAGGTGAAAGCTGCTCTCTCTAAAGCTAAAAACACAGCATCAATGGGACCGGATGGTGTCCCCGGCTGTGTGCTACACGAGCTAAATGAGGAATTAAACCCGCACATAAGGCAGCTGTTTAATCTCAGCCTTACCACAGGATACATGCCCAAGGAGTGGCGTCGGCAACTGTGGTCCCACTCCACAAAGGTGGCGCCTCACGGACCCTGGTAATTACCGCCCCATAAGCTTAACAAGTCTAGTCTGCAAAGCTATGGAGAGGATCATAATGGAGCTCATAAACAAAGATATAGGGGACTTGCAGACATTGGACCCGACCCAGTTTGGCTTTGTCAAGGGAAGATCATGCCTTTTGAACTTGGTCGACTTCTTGAAATAGTCACCAAGGCCATTGATGAGGAAAGGCAGTCCATACAGCCTACCTTGACCTTGCAAAGGCTTTCGACACAATACCCCACTCGGGTATTGTAGAAAAACTTACCAGCTTAAATGTAAACCCATATGTCACAAGATGGGTTGCAAACTGGCTTAAGGACAGAACCCACAGGGTTAGAGTTGCTGGCGCTGTGTCAGACTCCAAGCCGGTCACAAGTGGTGTCCCACAGGGCTCGGTCCTTGGCCCCTATTGTTTGGCATCTACTTCTCAGAAGTACAGGCCAACATGGGAGGACTTTGGCTGACAAAGTTTGCAGATGACTGCAAACTGGGTGCCATAGTGGAAAGTGCATCGGACACGGATATCCTTCAGAAGGGACTCACGGAAACAGATAGCTGGTGCCAGAGCCATGGCCTGAAGTTAAACCCCCAAAAATGTATAGTCATACCCTTCGTGAAAAACAAGGTAACCCCAAGCTACCATATAGGTGGCAATCCACTAAGCACAGAAGAGGTTATCAGGGACCTGGGGACCCAGGTTGACAGTGGCCTTTCTTTTGACACTCACATTGCTAAAGTGGTTAGAAAGACCTTCTACATTGCCCACCTGATCATGAAGGGATTCACATCCAGATCTAGTGAGGTCATTGTTCCCCTGTACTCTTCACTTATCAGACCAATGATCGAGTACAATGCCCCATTCGGGATGTATCTCACCCGACATCTGCAGCAATTGGAGAGACCCCAAAAGTTCCTCACCAAAAGGATAAAGGGACTCCAAAATCTGTCATATGCTGCCAGATTGAAGAAACTCCAGCTCTATTCAGTCGCATACCGTCTGCTCAGAGGTGACATGTGCCTGACATACAAGGCCATGTCCAACCCGGAATTAATGGACATGCTCCACCTCAAAAATCCAAATCCACCAAAACCACTAGAGCAAGCGACTTAAACCTTAGCACGGATATAAATAGGACGTGCTGGAGGGATAGATTTATCACTCAGAGACTCCCTATGCTGTGGAATAAAATCCCGGTCCATGTGAGGCAGAGCACCTCGCTGACTCTGTTCAAGAGAAATCTAGACCTGTGGATGGGAGATCGTAGGTTTACCCCGGGAATCATCTCTGGGTCACTGCTGGACAGAGGCACAACAAACTAATGGGCACAGTATTTTTTCATATAAGGGGTGGCGTAAGCCACAATAATTTGGGCTAGGCTTATAAATGCCTTAGGGCAGATAGCCTAGTATAAACCTATGAACCTATGAACCTATGAACCTATGAACCTATATATATATATATATATATATATATATATATATAGCAACCCCCCACAATAAAATAGGCTTTCTTTTTGCTTGTTTCATTTTCTGAATTGTTGTGAATTGTACTTTTTGTGATGTCTTAGTGGTCTGAACTTTTTATAGTTTGAACACGTGACATAAAGTTACACACACACACACACACACACACACACACACACACACACACACACACACACACACACACACACACACACACACACACACACACACACACACACACACACACACACACACACAGACACACACACACAGACACACAGACACACACACAGACACACACACAGACACACAGACACACAGACACACACACACACAGACACACAGACACACAGACACACACACACACACACACACACACACACACACACACACACACACACACACACACACACATATTGAACCACATCAAACAGGAAGGGTGCTGATAGGAATAAAAGCAAAACAACAGCAGACCTCGGAACTCTATACATTGCTTCATAATCAAAGACCAAACTTCCAAATGTTGCCCAAGAAATACTTTAGTGAAGTCCACAAACTGGTTTTGCAGTTTGCTGCGCAGATTCAAGTGTATAATGAGAAATAGATTTGCAACCATCTTGCTTTTAAAACAAAGTCACATGAAAGAATAATCCCATGATAAATGATATTGTGATCAACCTCTGTCTACATGCATTTGTAATGTTTAGTAAATTCATATACAAACATCAAAAAATATTGAAGTGAATAACGTATTACATAGTAATGCAGAAATACCTTGCAAATTAATAAAAAGACATGTTCATAGGTACTTATTTAAGCATGGTGAATATAAAGATGTTTGAACAATCTAACATTATTCCTTATTGTTAAGTAGCTCAGACAAACATATAAATCAGAGGCTTGTGAGGATGACTGCCAACAAAGATAAATACTCCCCTGTAATGCACAGTAGCATGAAAAGTGCACACTAGACCTTTCTACATCTGATGTTACTCAGATATGAACTAATATGTACCTTTTGAATTACGCTCTTTGCCATCTACATAAAGACATTTTTGTGACCTTTCTTCCTTGCTAGGGGACATAAAGAATTTATGTTGGAAATAGAAATGAAAATACGTTAAAGAGGTACAAGAAGAATTTATAGAAGGTGGAGAATCTAAAAACATTGAGAACTGAGGCATGAACTAAATACAAGTTAGAGAGAAATGTTGGTGGAAGTGATGACCGAAATATGAAATGAGACACTGGTCAGGGGCGAATGAAAACATCAGTGGGAACAGAACGAGTCAGAAAAATAAATAGAATGGAATGAAGTTAGAAAAGGATGATCTGCAGCAGATGGACAGGGAGAAACAGAGTTTACAGGAATGGGAACAGTAATAGACGAAGAACTGACAGCAGAGGCAAGTTAAAGGAAAAAAAAGAAAGAAGAAATATATACTCCAAAAGATCTATCAGAGTTCAGGAAAAAGGAAAATCGGAATACTGAGGAACCAAGGGAATGTTCAGTTTTCAGGGAAGTTGAGACAGATTGTGCTGTGCTAGGTTAAAATTCCACTCTCTTTTTGAATTTTCCCCCGATTAATCATCGTCCCTTTTGACTTTGAGTTATAGCTTGCTGCTTGTATTATGTATATGAGTCTTAACTGTGTAGCTCTAAAGTATCCCATTTAATCAAGTAATCCAAAACCACCTTGTGGTGTAAATAATACAGATCAGCATAAAAAAAAAAAAAAATATATCAGTTCTGATGCAGGAGATTCCCTGTGGTAGGTATTATTGGAAGACTTAACTAATTCACTAGACTTAACTAATTAATTTTGGTAGCACCTTTGTCATTCTTTTAGATTTTATAGACATAAACACTTTATAATTATGATTTAAACTGAATTGAATTAAACTGTAAAGTGCTAAGCCTGTTTGCTGTCTTCATAAGCTCCTGCGAACTAGTTAAGTCTTCCAATAATACCTACCACAGGGAATCTCCTGCATCAGAACTGATAATTAAAATGTAAAGTACCTTTCTGTAACTGTTCTTAAGAATTGGACTAGTGGGTACCCTTAAGTTACCAGCTAACATCACCGGCTCATATCCCCTCACTTAATTATACTGAGTTTGCTTAACCCCATATTGCCTAAGATTTAACATTGGGCTTGTGCTCTTCTAACGCTGCATTTACTTCTCTTATAGCCCTCTCAACTTTGAAAGTAAGAATAAATTTCAAGAACTACATTAACACACTTAAAGTTTTTATTTTTGGGGGCTAATAACAGACATATTTAATAGTGCTTAAGGCCCATAAGAGGATCTGGCTGACAAACCTCCCCACAGCCCACATTTTAATGCTGCCGACAGTAATTTGGATATACATTAATTAGCCTAGCATACTACACAATAAGACTTACTGATTGTATGTGAGGCTCCTCAAAGCTGTGAACAGGGTCCAGCCCACTCCGTTCCCCTACCCCACCCCCATTCTCACCCACCCCCACATCACCTAGATTTATTTCTCACTAAACCATTCTCACAAAATATAATTATCCAGTCAGCTATTCTATCCCTTAACTGCTATCAACTCCTTTTCTTACGCCACCCATTTAACTGATACTTTTCATTTTTATGCTACCACACCTACTACAAAACCATAACTAACTTTAACTTAGTAAATTAATAATACTTACCTTCTTACATCTACTTCCATTCTACTCACCCACAAACAATCACCTCATAGTATTTCAGCTACTGTTACTTTCACCTTCTCTTAAATACTTTGCGCATGTATATTACACTTAAGACCATTTCTCCTTGCCCTAGTCAATTTAGTGAAACCAAACTGGGACTCCTGTATGCCATACCACTTGCAATTCTTACAATAACTGCCTATCTCGCAACTTACTATGTTCAGTTAGCTACATCCCTAGCCAACTACAAAACTACATCAATATATTCCAATCAAAAACAGGCAACTAATTTAGAAATACCTCCTGCCTTATTTAAAACAAATATCTTGTACCAAATGGATCATAATATACTCCCACCTAAAAAACTCAAAAAAACACTCACTCATGTACCACAGACACATGTCCAAACTGTATCAAACTCTCAAACACATAGTAAAGAAACTCACAATAAATGTCAATATCTATCCTAACCCAGGCCCCCCCCCAATCACACTTATATACAACATATATTCAATCGATCTAGTAAAGGTTCTGCCCTATTACTTCTAAACTTAAATCTCAGAAGCAGTGTTAATAATGTTCATGAACTTCATGCTATCCTCTCTCTTTAATCTCCAGATATAGCTATTCTAACAAAGACTTGGTTAAAGCCACAAATCACTAACAATAAAGTCACTCCTCCTGGCTATGATATACTTAGGTCAGACAGAAAAGAGAGAAAAGGTGGAGATGTTGCCATAGTATTCACAGACTCTCATAATATGCCCAATAGACCTAAAAATAGCTACTTTTAACAATATTGAGATACAAGCAGCCAAATTACAAATCAATCTTAACAAGAATATGATTATAATAGGCACATATATTATACCAGGCAATAATGTTCCCACAATAGAGCATATCCTACAATATATTTCACATGAAATTACCCATGAAACCATCATTACGGGTGATTTCAACATTGACTGGATGACATGTCACACAGAAAACCCCAGCAATCATATCAGTCTTTTTGGCTTTACACAAATAATCCAAACTCCTACTAGAATAGACAAAAAAGACTAATAGACAGTCTATCCTAGATTGTACCCTGACAAACAAACCCTCTCACTATCAGATCACAGGCTCCTTACCTGACAGCCTTAGTGACCACATACCTACCTATTGCCTGAGACAACACGCCTACTAAAAATACCATTTGTCGCCAAATCCACAACAAACATTACAACCCCAAAGATCTGATAAATACTCTAAAAATGCAACTAGTCTCTTCCTAGGCATCTGTCCTTAGTCACTGCTGTGGAATACTTTAATAATACCTTCCTCAATATTCTCAATAGATTGACACCTCCCAGAACAATTCAAGTACAGATAAACTATGCCCCACGACTGACAAAATAATCAAGAACCCTCCTTAAGCTAAGAGAAAAACTATGAGCCTTGTGGCAAACCAACAAAACTCAACCTAATTGCTTAGCATTTCAACAAATCAGGAATAAGGCCAAACACCAAATCAAACTAGATAAACAAAATTACTATACCAACATACAATTTAAATATCAAAGAAACCCACAAAAATTCTGGACCACGATCTAAAATATCCTACATCCAGGACAAACTACAACTCCCTCCCTCATCATAACAAAAAAACTCAGGATCTATTGCAGAACAGTTCAACAAATACTTTACAGAAAGAATACTAGCACTGACCAAAAACAAGCAACAATGCTCAACACCATCACCCAAGACAACCAGGAAAAAACATGAAACTTTATCATTCTGGCCCATCCCCACCAAAACCATAGAAAGACTACTAAGAAAACTTAAACCTACCATAATAGCAGCAGATAATTTACCATATGAATATTTAAAAATTGCAGCTGAAGCCATTTGATACCCGGTATCAATACTGATTAATCAATGTATTGCTGAACAATATGTCCCATTAATCTGGAAAATCTCATACACTATACCCCTATGTAAAGGTGTAATTTCAACCAAACTTACAAACTATGGATCCATTGCAATTCTGTCCCCACTATCTAAACTCTTCGAAAGATACATGCATTCTCAACTTCTCCATTATCTCAACAGCAATAATCTGCTGACCAAATCCCAACATGGCTTCAGACCCTACCATAGTACCACTAAAGCACTCGTCAGCTATACCAACACCATAAACCAAGTTAGAAACGAAGGGAAATCATTTCATCTGTCTTTCTTGATACGTCTAAAGCCTTGGATACAGTTTCCCACCCCAAACTCCTAACAGTTCTCTCAAACCTTAAGCTCAGCCTTACCACTCTCTCCTCATTCCAAAGTTACCTAACAGACTGACAGCAGGCAGTGAAGTGGCTAGAAGACCCCTCTTCCCCTACTCCTTGTCACACTAGGTGTCCCACAAGGTTCCATTCTGGGTCCCTCTTCTTTTCAGTAATTTATCAATAACTTTAATACTGCCCCCCCACAAGCTTCCATAATACAATACACAGACAATTACACCCTTATATGTGCAGCACCTAACATACAGCAGCTCCAGGATATAACATATATTATACCATGACCCCCCAAAACGTGCACGCTGATTGGCCAGCGTGCCCGTTGTAAATCGAGATATACTAATGGAAAAAGGTCCGGTTGCCCGGACTTTTTTCCATTAGTATAACTTCGTTTTAAACACTTTCTCGCTATGTTAAAGGAGTTAAACATGCCGAGACAGCTTTAAAATAAGCAGCGGAGATCTCCGTTGCTTATTTTAAAGCTGTCTCGCCATGTTAAACCCATTTAACATAGCAAGACAATGTTTTAAAAGCAATGGAGAAAGCAAGATCTCCGTTGCTTTTTTAGTGTCGCTATGTTAAATGAGTTTAACATAGCGAGACAGTTTTAAAATAAACGGAGATCTCCGGCTGCTTATTTTAAAACTGTCTCGCTATGTTAAACTCATTTAACATAGTGAGACACTAAAAAGCAACAGAGATCTTGCTTTCTCCGTTGCTTTGCCACAACTCTGATGTACTGCGCGGTAGCGCAGTACATCAGAACTGCCGCGGATGCCAGACATCTGCGGAAGGGCAGTAAACAGGCATTATACTATGCCATTATTTAAGAAAAGTAACAGTTTCTTTTCTTAAATAATGTCATGGTATAATAGCAATAACCCACTTCTGGGTGTGGGTAATGCTAAATTTACCCACGGTTGGCTTTGTTTGGTCAACCGTGGGTAAATTTAGCATTACCCACACCCAGGCGTGGGTTATTGCTATAATCATTCACTCAAATTGAAACATGGCTATCTAACTCTCATCTTATACTTCACCCCAACAAAACCAAACTGATACTTTTTCATCCTACCAGACCCTCGACCTCTCCCCACCTTCTATATCACTACTTCTATAATACAAAATGTACCCTGACACTTCCACAAAACTACTAGTAGTTACAATTGATAACAGGCTGAGATTTGACTTACACATATCACAAAGAATTAAAAAATACACAAAGAATGGAAACCCTTTACAGAAACAGAAAATTCCTAACAGATACCTCTAGAATAGCTATCAGAAGACCCCACCTACTATCTACTCTACTCTATGCCTTATCCATTCTTATACACCTTGCAAAACAGACTTAGACAAATTAGAAACATGTTTCAACAAAATAGCAAAGTTTGTCACAGACTCTTCACAGAGACGGTCTCACTTTAAAAAAAACTCACCTGGCTAGAAGTACCACAACTGCTAACTTATAACTAGTTATCTATGACCCACAAATTACTATAACAACATAAGAAAACTCCAGCTCTTTTAAATGTGCTTCAACCATACTCTAACATAAGTAAACTTTGCTCCGCAAACAAATCACTATTACAAGTCATTAAATCTAAAAACACTGCAAGGGACTGTCTATATTCCTACTATGTTGCTAAATCCTGGAATCTACTGCCTCAGTTTATTAGAAGCACTCCCAAATTAACCCAATTTAAAAATTACTCAAACAACACTTATCAGACTCATGTCTCTGCCCATGTAACAGCCCAGGATGACTATAAGCTAATATAAAAATTTCTCTCTCTCTCATAAAACAGTCTCTATATTTTGTTACTAACTCACACATACATATTTCTCTTATTCCTTTATTATATGCTACTGATCCACTGTCACACTAGCTTAATTAAAAACATCCTCTCAAACTCACCTACACTATCAAAATCATTCACTTTTTACTCCATTTTCTCAACCCTACCTTCCTTACTTCATCATTCACCCTTTTTACTCATTACTAAAATTGAACAGAAAGTGTTGCAAAGTAATTTTTTCTCCATTTCTTTACTCTAAATTATATACTATACTGCATAGCTAAGTTCACTAAGCTACCAAATGCCAATAACGTCATGAGTCACAATAAGAACCATATGATCAGACTTTCCTATACTGCACATATGTTTTGTTATAATCTACTATGATTTGTTTTGCTAACCTCACCTGATTTTTTTCTGCTGTATATGTACTTTATACTACAGGACCACTGCCAATTACTTTTAGCATGGTATAAAAAGGTAGCATGCTGTTAAAATTGTTATTATGTCAATGTTATTATGTAGCGTCACTATGTGGAGTTTTCTCTGCAGGCCTCTGCTGAAAATGGGTTCTCTCAGTCAGACTCTCCTGGTAAACAAATGTAAAATAAATAAATAAAATAAATAAAAAGTGAAATGGGCCTGTATGAAGCTGGGTCAGATGGGTCTTTACTACCATTAGGTATTACTGCAGCCACAGATTTCTTCTAGGATGTTAGTGCTTCCCGTTATTTTAAAATGCTGTTAAACAAACCGTTCCATATCTTTATCACTTTCCTCCCTACTAGTTTCTAAACTTCCACAGGAGTACCATCTATTTCAGGAGACTTTCCTGCAGACTGATTATACATCACCATTTTATCTCATCTCCTCCTGTCTTAACTGTTGATTGTTGAGCCTCATCTACCTCTAAACTTGGCAGTATTCCATAAATATTTCCATTTATGATTTCCCTTGATCTATATTCCACTGCTTTATACTGCTTTATACAAAATGTTCTTAAATTTTCTAAAATATCTCTAATATCTCTACAGGATCTCTGGTTATTTTTCTTGTTATACACTCCCTAGCTTTAGCAACAGCCTTTCTACAATATACTAAGAACAGCAACTACTAGCAAATACACACCAATAACGTCTCTAAAAAGAATGTCCTTGTAGTAAAGAAAGAAGACACTGATGGCTGTAATCTCCAAAAAGGCCTTTACTAGTGCAAAACGCAAGCGCTTTCACAAACGAGCTTCTTCAGGTCAGATCTCTTTCTCTTTTATCTCTTCCCTAAATAATTCTTGTTACTTCCTAACCAGATCTGTTTTTCTTTTATCTCTTCCCTATTCTGAAACTCCAACCATAAATGGAAGTAAACCAGTTCCGATAGAACACTCGAGTGATGTTGACAGTAATCCACACGGATTTGTTATATAAAAATAGTAAATTTATTGAGCGCGCTTTCGTCTTTGAAAACAAGACTTCATCACAAAACAGTTACAATTCAAAAACACAATGCTTTTATACCCTTGAGCTAATAGATAATTAATTATCAATCAATTACACATCTTCTCTGTTGTACTTAAAGCAGCATACCAATATTTCATAATCTTAAAAGTGTTTTTTTAAAAAACTACAAATAGATGAAGCAGTAAAAATACAATGAAATATGATTCGGATACATTACATATAAATTGATAACAATAAGATATAACTTTTTCTTCTTAAAAGAAAATGTTTAAAGCTTAAATGGGTGGTATTTTAATACAGGCATAATACTACATGCTTCATTAATACCGGCGGGTGGGTGGAATTCAGTCTTAGCTGCCACTTTGACTCTTCCCTGTCCAACCTGTTTTTCCAATCACCACCCCTGGTGTCATTACCAAGGTTCTCAAGTATACCAAATAAAAAACTTTTACATAAACTATTACCCTTTAGATGCCTGTAAAGAGCATTATTATCATCCACATGTCTAATGGCATAAAGGTGCTCGTAGATCCATTGACGCAAAGCCCTTTCGGTTTTGCCAACATAAAACTGTTGGCAATTCTGACAAATAGAAATATAAACCAGTTGCTTGGAGCCACATGAACCTCTCTTCAACTACACTTTTCTCTTAGGGGAACCGATTTCCACCCAGTCAACCCCTAAAATGTATGAACAGTATGCACAGGAACCACAACTCCCAGTTCCTCCTAATGTGTCATTTCTTTTTATAGGATGTTCCAGTAAAAACTTAAGGTTATTAATAGTTTTAAACACAAAATGAGGTTCTTTACCTACAAAGTCCATAAGACCATCCTCACCCTTGAACATTACCCAATTTCTCTTCACTATTTGTTGAATGTCCTTACTAAGTAACCCATATGCCAAAACCATGGATTTACTATAATTTTCGTCCACAGAATAATCAACAGGGTTTGTTAAAACCTCAAGGGGTTTACCCAATAAGGGTACAAATTTCTTACCCCATTCATTTAAAACCTCCTCACACACAGAATGTAACAAGGAGGTGGGGTAACTCCCATCCATAAAGAGGTTAACCAGGGTGGCTATCTCACTCTTACAAATCTCTTTACTGGAGCACATTCTGGCTACCCTCACCATTTGGCCCTTCACAATGTTTTTCCTATTGTAACCTGGGTGACAACTGTTGTACTCCAAATAATCATTTGAAAACTTAGGTTTTCTATATATTCTCGACACAAAACAACCCTTAATACTATCCACAGAAATAGTTACTTCCAGATAGTTTATTGGCGTATTTATTCTACGGAGGGGATGAAACTTTAAAGGAATTTTTTGATTACATCAACACTGCTTGTGATTAATTCAAATTTACTGTTACACAAGACAAGTCTATAAACTATCTGAACATAACTATTTCCATGGATAGTATTAAGGTTTGTTTTGTGTCGAGAATATATAGAAAATCTGAGGTAGAAATAAAAAAAGGCTGGTGATATTTCAAAAATGGTAGAGTGAGAGGGCAGAGCATGGAGAAAAGAGATTTCCCTCTGTACCAGATTTTTGCAGTTTTATCAGTTCATCTAAATAGCTGTTTAAAGCCTTTTTCATTTTTCCCACCATTTCATTGTTTGAGTTCATATACTCCTTCAATGTTTCATTTATTTTAATCAACTCGAAGCACGTCTGAAGCCATATCTTGTACCAAAGTTGGGGCTTGAACAACTTTTTGCTAAACAGCTGCAAGATTCTTCCCAGTCACTGTTTTCTCTTCACCTTTTCTAATTGGTTTTGTTTCAGGCACTCTACGTCTCTTCTGTGCTATTATCCAAGCAGTGCACATACTAGCCAGTTAGTGAATTTTACTAAAACAGACAGAATTATATATCAGTTCCTTTTTTCACATTGGGAGAGCTGAAATTAAGCTGCTGATCAGTGTGCAGCCATCTTGGAAGGCCAACATGGAGGGAATTCTTGACTACAGATATTGGTGGATTATACTGACATCAGGTTGAGTGGTCTTTTATAGTTGAAATGGATACTTTTGCCATTATTGGTTTAAACATTTTGTTTTACTGATTACTGGATAATATTCAAACTACAGATTTAAAATACTCTAACAAATGTTATTGTATTAAACAAGAAATATAGCTTTATTTAGTTATTATTATTTATTTATTATTTGTTAACCAGATTGGTCCTACTTAGCTAAACCCATTTTCAGAGGAGACCCGATGAGAAAATCTCCAGCTACTTATACAATTTTATGAAATAAGCAAAGTAAAAATACTCAAAGATACAAAAATCAAACACTGGCAATTATATAAGAGTTTACAAATTTGAGAAATGCCAAAAACAAAATGTAAACATAAGTAAAGTAGATACAATAGACTACAAATGGGAAATAACTTTGTACAAGTTGCTGTCACATGAGAGATAGTTTAAAACAATCAGGAAAAGGGAAATCAAAGAAAACACACGTTTACTTGGTTCTAAAATGTGTGTGTGTGAGGGGCATGGTTTGAAACCAGCCCAGTACCAGATGCATTTTTAATGAATGTGAATTTCAAAGGATGAGAAGTTTACTGCTACTCATGCTTAGTCTGTTTTCAGTATGAGACTTTTGTTTTGTTTAGGAAATGGCCATCAGTGTTTGTGTTCTAATAATTTGAAACAAAAGTTTTAAGCTAACTATTGATCTCTGTTTTCATTGTAAAAGTAAAGAAGGAACTATTATGCACACTAATAAGTTTCAACAGATTTTAATATAATTGGGGAGAGACAAGTAATGAGGGATTGGCAAGGTTAGAGGGGAAGTAGGCCTAAAGTCCCATTCGACCATGATTAACAACCACAGAAGCAATATTTCATGCTATGGTAGAATGAAACATCAAATTCAAGGAAGCAGTAGCATAAGGCACAAAAAGTGCGTACGTCTCTAAATGCAGACAATAATAGAATAATGTATATACATAAGTTGCAATGATGCTTGCACTATACAGCTGTAGTGGAGGTCCAAGGTTAGATGTCCTTCCCAGGTCTTGTGCAGAGGCTATAGCAATGAGGATCATCCAAGGAAATTAATAATGTGGTTTGAACTCTATGGTGATGATATGATATGCAGGTCATTGGTGCTGAGCAATGCTACTAGAAAACAATCCTTCTACTTTGGCAGCTGGAAATTCAGACCAATTTGTTGAAAATCAATTTCCTGCACAGATTCATCTACATAAAGGTACAGCGGAAATGTAACCATTTTCAGATATGTGCTTAAATACGGGGTACAAAAGTTAGACGTTTATTATGTCTAGTAAAGAGGTTTGCACAGATGAAGTATTAACAGGATATGGTAGTGCATCATATACTCAGTAGCCTTCTTGACCAGTGAGTGACCAACATGATACAGAAGATCACCAAGAATCAGCAAGGCATTTAGAGGACAAAATGATGTTGTAGCTCTACTACTATTACCAAAGTCACTAAAACCTGAGGATGTAAAACACCAAAACCAAATGCCCAAAAGAACAAAAACTCAAATTGCAGGATTTTGTTCAGGGGACAAGCCCTCACACATCTCCCAATATGTGGGTCAAATCCTCCACCCCTTCAACACAGACACACACACACACACACACACACACACACACACACACACACACACACACATATATAGATATATATCTAGATATATAAATATCTCTGTAGTTGGACAAACACAAGCAATGCAGAACTCTCCCAGAAACAAAGAACTCTGATTTCTTATGGGAAACCTTTATCAGTGCTGTGCTGTCAGCATCTCATGACTTGGACACCTAAAGCATAAGGAACAGAAACTCAGTGACCTATAAGGAAGCCTAATGCTGCAGGTAAAGTTGCAAATGCAGTGGCCTGAGATGAGTAGAGGTGTTAGTACAACATTCATCATTAAAGGAAAATGTTGGACTAATAAGCATCATGCTCACAGATTTTAAAACACATTCCAAGGCACTTTTCATGCATCTTGCACTTTAATGCAATTTTTAAGTATATAAACTGATATAAAAGTTTCAACCAAATAACAAGAAACAAACTGCCTTTACTCTTAGACAAACATTATAGACAATCACATAGAAACAATATTTATTTATTTTATGTTTTATCAATTATATTAGTGGGTTCACCCTAACTGACCATTTTCAGCCATGAACTGCACTTGAAGGCATAATGTTGTATAAAATGGCAAACTACCCAAGGGCTGCTTAAAATCAAGTAATACAAATAAAACAGTATCAAGCACTGGTGTCTAACAAGTATGACGTTTTTCATAGAGCTGTGCAACTGAAGTATCATTCCTGAAATTTTCTAGCAAACAATATAATAATAAAATGATTCTACAAAATTAGTAAGCTATACCTACAACCACTAAAACCAGAAAGGGGAAATATAATATCTAGAACAACATAGCAACATAGGTGGGGTGGTGGTGATCATGACTAGTATGGATTACACACTAAGAATGGAGGAATTGTTGAATGACAACAACACTTATGAAAGAGTGTCAAAATTTGATGTGTACTGAGCATATACAAAGACAGATTGGCAGCTATATGAATACCTAAGTGAAGGGATCATTTCGGAACAATACAAATACCTTATGGTAGATCATCCTGTGATACCCTACATTTTTTTTTCAAATGGTAATTTTATTGTTTTTCAAAACAGACATGACATAAAACATACAGTTGTATAGCAGTAATACACATTCAGATATGCAAATATAGTTGAAAGAAATGATATACATTATATACAAGAGTGCTGCAAAGATAATTTCCGGATAAACCTCAAATAACAAATGTAATTGTAAATGGGAAACATGGGTAATACAATTCAATGACTTTATATTGTCTCTTTACTAAAGAGACAGTCAGATGTCAATATTAAGAACATAATCATAACCCAGATCACGCAACGGATGAAGAGTGCAATGCGAGAGCATAAAGGGACGAGTCAAAACGATTAATCTCGAAGGATCTGTCCAATGATATCCACTGTTTATTAACCATACGTTAATTAACAGCTAGAATTTCAAACAATATATTCCAGATCTTTTAGAAATAAGCACGTTTCTTAGGGTTTGTTATTAAAAACTTTTGCAATGTAATATATTTAATTGCCATATTCCTGAATCCATTCCATGACATCCTGGTATGATCCAACCGGTTTTTGGTAATGTAAAATTTAACTAGAAGACAAATAGTAACAAAACTGTGATATTTCACTTTTGGAATATTGAAATTTGTGATATGTAATAGGGACGTTTCCCATGAGAGAGTTGACTTGTGATATCCCATTTTGTCAAGTTTCACCTTAAGTGAACACCACATGTTGCTGGAGTATCTACAGAACCATAATATGTGTAGGATGTCAGCTTTGGGGTAAGAGTAACATGGACAAGCTGACGAGGTGTTTGGGTTAAATTTATTCAAACGGACAGGAGTGAAATATAGATTATTTGTAATCATGAATTGTGTATAAATACATTTTTTGAAGGGGGAAAGATAAATTGCGGATTTAATGGCAGACAGTTTCTGATCCATTGAAAGATCCTGACCATGAATGTTCCAGTAATCTGCAAACACTATTTTATCTTGTTATATCCTAGTGCAAATAAATTTATAAGCGTGGGATAGCATACTCTTATAACTACCTAGAATCTGTAATAATTTACTGACCTGACAGATATCTAAACTATCAATACTGTGACCACAAGGCAGAGTTGCTATAAGTATCCTGATTTGTTGCAAAATTATAGTTTATTTTTAGATAGGTTCAGAGTTTCCCTTAGTTTTGTAAGTGAGAGCTCTTTATATTTATGTAAATCCCATAAAGTGAAGTCTTTGATTAGAGGGTAATTGATCAAATTAATCAAGTTTCTATTTAACTTGAGATTGGGATTTAGATGTATAGGTTGGAATACCATAAAGGCATTCATCAAATTCATGGATTTAATTAGATCTTGAAAAGCTTTGATTTTTGTCTTTTAGGATATGATGTACCTTTGATGATTTCAGAGCTATTGGGTGTAGATAAGGGAGAGCTTTAGGATTAAGTTAATTCCTTAAGGCATGATTAAACCACATTTTAATCCAGTAAGGAGTCCGCATTTGGTTATTGGGTCTGCAGCAAGCAATTTTAATTAGTCTGTTAGCATGAAGAATTTTGTAACAGAGTTGGAGGTCAGGCAAACAAAGCCCTCCCCTATCTTTGGGAAGTGTAAGCCTTTGATATGACACTTTTGCTGATTTTGGAAACCAGATACATTTTGCAACTGCTTTGTGTATTTTAGAGAAGAATGTGTTAGGGATGGAGAAAAAGATGTATGAAAAAGGTAAAGAATTTTAGGAAGAATATTCATCTTAATGATAGAAGTTTTAGAAAGCACGGGAAGGTTCCAGAAAAAAGGTTCTAGATATAAATTAAAGAGAAGAGGGGATAGGGGGCACCCTTATCTAGTTCCATTCAGAATTTTTATTGGTTGCGAAACTTTTTTATTAATAAACATCCGCGTATAGGAACTGTTACATAGTGTTTTGATAATGTTGCTGAATTCAGTTGGTATCTAATAATGGGATAAGGCTGTGAACAAAAATTTCCAGTTCACCTTATCAAATGCTTTACATGTGTCTATAATCATGGTGTATCTTGGATATGATACCCCACATTTTTGATATTCCAAAAATACATAAATGTATTAATTCACCTCCATTTAGACCAATTGTAGTTGCCAAGGGGTCTAAGATGGAAGCTATGGCCTCATTCATTGATTTGAACTGCAAGAGAATTTTGGAAAAGACCCCCTATATATTAAGGGATTCCTGGCATTGCTTGGACACTATTCAAAATATACACTTAAAAGCTAATGAAGAGTTTTTGTTTGTAACAATCAATGTCATAAACCTTTTTTCCATTATTCCCCACGAGATAGGTCTGGAATTTTTTGGTAACAGCTTCAATTTATTTGGGGAATTACAAAATGTTTTAAGAGAACTAATGGTAGAAGTGATAGAGATGGTCTTGTTGAACAACTTTATGCTATTTAATGGAGAGTTTTACAAGCAGATTGAAGGGGTGGACATGGGGGCAAGATGTGCTCCCATATATGCAAACCTATTCTGGCTGATTGAGAGAGACAGTTTGTCTTTAATTCAAGATTTACATCCAAAATGTTAACCTATTTAAGGTACTTGGATGACATATTAATTTTATGGAAGGGTACGGAGCAAGAATTGTTGGAGTTTATTGATTATTTGGGTAACATGACTGGGTTTTTGAGGTCTACTAGTCATAGTAAAGACAAAATAGAATTTCTGGACATTTTATTATACAAATGTGAAGGGAAAATCAGCTCCAGCATCTTCCGTAAAAAAAAACCTACAGTAACTCTTTTCTACATTATGAGGGTTCCCACCCACATATCCTAAAGAAGAATGTAGTAAAAGGGTAAATGGTCCGGTTTTCAAGATTGGTTAGTCAGGATGATATTTTTCTTAAAGAAATGGATTATCTTATGGGTCTCTTTAGGAACAGGAGTTACCCCCAGGATTTATTATCCAGAAACTGAAATGAGATTTGTAACAAAAGACAAGTCTCTCTATCAACTAATTCTCTTTGATACTGAAAGGGAATGTGTTAAATTGGAGAACACAAGGGAGACAGAGCAAAACACTTTTTCTAAGAATGCAGTTATAATATTGGAATATAATCATACAGCACCAAAGATAAAAATGATTATGAAATCAATTTGGGACAATGCATTTTCTAGGGAACTTATGGAAACAGTGGGTCCAACACCTATTTTTCATATAGTAGAGGTAGGAACCTAAAAGAGTTATTGGAAAGAGGTTCCATAGACCCATACAATAACATTTTTTGGATGGGAAAATATGTTTTTTGTAGCACATGTAAGTTTATAAATGATGGTCCATATGTCAAGGTAAATAATTACAACAGAACACTAAGGTGTCCTGGGCACTGCAATTGCAATACAGCCATGGTGGTTTATCTTGCCACCTGCCTCAGCTGCCAGGCATTTTATGTCGGCAAAACTATACATAAGCTTAGGAAACATATTCGGGAACACAACAGGGATATTAAAAACAAAAAAGGAACTAGTGGCCTGTTTACACATAGTACGGTATGTGCAAATTTCAAAAGGTTTTTATTTTTTGTAATAGACCGGGTACCCAAGACTGAGTCCGGTGGTGATTTTAAGACTTTGTTGGAAATGAGAGAATGTTTGTGGCAACTTCGTTTAGAAGCTAATAAACCACCAGGTATCAATGACTGTATTTTGATTAACAGTGTACTTAGATACAAATCGTATTTGATACAATAGATTGTATTTCATTTATATATAAACATATATTTATATTTATTTTCACATAAGTTATACCCTAGAACATTATATACTTTTGAATGAGATTTTTTATTATTTTTATTTATAGAGAACCACACATGTAGGAAGTAATTCAGAGTAATTTAGTATTTTATATTGTTTTAATTATTCAACTATGCAAGTGACTATGTTACCTGCAACGTTCATATTTTTTATATTTATATTTATATATACGTCATTGTTGTTATGTGATTAACATTTTAGGAATGCATTTGATAGTATTATTTATTTAATATGTGTTACTGCTTAATCAATTAATTAATTGTTAATTGTTAATTGATCAATTAATTGAAGATGGATCAACTTACAAGAGCAGTTTTGTTTCTAGGTACTTTACTCTGAAGAAGCCCACAGAATGATGGGTGGAAGCGCTTAGTATGTCTTTGATGTAATAAACGGCTGATGTATCTTTTGGCGGTGTCATGGATTTTTTACATAATATTTAGAGCAACATAGCAAGTCTCTTCCTTAACTCAAGAATAAATATTAAATGCAGTTACCAATGCTTTTTCAACTGTATTAAACTGTTTCTTAACTGTATTGATATTGTTATTAATATTTATATATTCCTTTACTGCATTCAAAACATGAATGATAGAAATGTCATCAAAGGAAATCCATGTAAATGTAAAAGTCATCAGTGCAGAGATAATTCAAGTTAGGATATGAGCTTTAGGGAGCTCTACAATATGCAGGTCACCAAGTATTGGCTGCGGCCATTTCAGATATGTGAGTATCACCTCTGGTTATTAACTTACTGTTAATACAATTCCAGTGCGGGACCATCAACTTGCAGTACCAAAAATTCCAAATGATATTGGCCTCAAAAGTGGTACATATTTTGCAAAACCCACTTAAGTAGGGAGAAAGTGAAATTTATTTTGGAAGAGTGAATTAAGCACTGTGGTAAATCATAACAGTAATTTGGAAAAGGAAAGAACCTGATAAGATTTATTCCATAGAATTTCCAAATTCAAGTAGAATTGCTGCCTTATATAGCACAGGCTGGGTTCAGACTTGCTAAATCTGGACTGTTTGGTATCACTGTGCTCTAATCCAGCCATCTTACATTCCAGGGCCTTCCTGCATTTAGGCCTTGTATTTGAAAGGGTTTGCTTTCAGTTAACCGGAGCTGCTCAGAGTTTGGTTACTTTAGCTAGAGATCTGGAGTTCATCTTAAGTGAAATGCAAGTCATCCACTGCAAACAACTGAAAAATAAGTATATTTAAAGCCTTTATTGTACTTTGTTAGCTGTATTTATTTGAATTGTTGCTTCATTTTGGCTGATTGTATCTGCATTTTCTTCTGCACATTGATACTGCCTTATAGGGTTCCTATTACCTGACTGAAAGTTTAGGTTAATGAATACCTACATGTCGATCTGGTAATAGCGAAAGCAAAAAACTGCAAAAGCCAATTTAACGCAGGGAAAGAATTCCCTTAGCTGTTATGTGGATTTTGCACCTTTCCCCACTGTAGAGCAATCTCGGAGTTGGTATATCTAGTTAGGGGTGTGTGGGGGCACAGCCCCCACTTCATTTTGGTTTAAATTATTTTTCTTTTTTGGTTTAAAATTTTTTTTTGTGGCTGAGGGAATTCATTCCCTACGTTAAATCGGCTGTTCGCTGTTTTAATTTTTCGATATTACCAGATCGACATTTAGGTATTCGCTAACCTAAACATTCGATCAGGTAATATAGATATGCCTTATATACCATAGGCTAGATATAAACTTGCTGAATCCAGACTGTTTGATATCATTGTGCTCTAAACCAGCCATCTTACATTATGAGGGCCTCCCTGCACCCTTGTGGCAGAGGTGAGTAGCTCAGGACTCATCTGAGTTGTGGATTGCTGTAGAAAGGCTCAGTTTGGTGCTTTCCCATTAGCCGTTTGTCTTGAAACTGTTGAACTTCCCCTATAGTTAAGCCTCACATTTCTGCGTAGCTGCACATCACAGAACAGGGGTTAGCACTGCCCTGTATAGAAGCAAACACCTGGAAACTTAAATTTCACCTTGATGTCTGTCAGTATAACCATCCCAAGTCCTTTGTTGCTCTGCAGGCAACTCAACATTATGCTGAGCAGCATGGCCACAGCTCTTCACCCTAAGCCATCAACAGAAAAAGCCCCTCTGTTACTTCTACATTATAATCTAAGTTACCCACTCCCCAACAGTACTATGGTATAAATCTCCCATTTTGGATGGTCACTTTCCCACCATTTTCCAGCCAGCCTGATTGTCTTGAGCATCCTTAGGTAATGTAGTAATTGCCTCATGTATACTGACAACTACTTAGTCTTGAAACAAACAAATATCTTATGTGAGAGACATAATTACACTATCGGTTTGGCAACAATCCTTTCATGTAACAATAAACAAGACATCAAACAGGCTGTCAGCTCATGCACTTCACCTCTCACACAAGTTCAACACATGACACATAAACCCACATACACAAAGGTACTCACTAGGAGCTTACCAAAAGATCAGAGACCAGTAATACTCTTGATGGTGGTGAAATGAGTAGGCATCGACCTTGTGGTGACACAAATACTTTATTAAGCACTTTTGCTCCTTAGAATAAGAAACTTCATCAGAATAAGAGTATTCTGATGAAGTTTCTTATTCTAAGGTATTCTGATGAAGTTTCTTATTCTAAGAAATGAAAACGCTTAATAAAGTATTTTGTGTCACCACAAGGTCGTCGCCTACTCATTTCACCACCACCAGGAGTATTACTGGTTTTAGAGTGTTTGTTGGTGTTCATTGGTTCTTCTGGTTTTAAGATCAGAGACCTCTCAAGTGCAAATTATCTGCATTCACCTCAACATCTATAGAAACCACTGCACCTAGCATACATATCAGTGTCTCACCAAATAAGACCCTAAGGTAAAACACCTCAGAACCTAATATCTTGGTCATGGGAGACTCCATAGTGAGACACACAGATGCCCCCCTCATCAGGCTGGGCAAGGAGAAGGTCACGGTCAGCTGCCTATCAGGTGTCATGATCCATCAGATCACGCATGCACTCAGGTCACTCAACAACAAGTACTGTTATGACTCCATCATAGTCCATGTTGGTGTGAATGACTTGAGATGTACCTCCCTGGACTATATGAAGAGAGACATGACTGAACTCTCAGATTATGGGTCCCAGGTAGGTATGACCTTAGCCCTAAACAGCATTTTACCTTCATTCATAATGATGCAACAATTTAAACAAAAAATGATTGACTTCAACAAGTGACTTATTTTCTGGTGTCATTCCAAGGGGATCCAGTATTTGTGAGCCTGGGAAGACAGGGTCAACAGGTCACGTTGCTTTGCCAGAGATGGTCTGAACCTGCCTCCGCTAGGTTTTCAGCTACTGGCTAAGATGCTTACCTCCCCTGTAGTGCCTTTTTTAGGCAACATCAAAATGACAAAATCCACTTGAGACAAACTGAAGGTTCTACTGCTTAATGCTAGGAGTCTAAATATGAAACTCCACTCCTTGGAAGCATGCCTCACCTTGGAAGATGCTGATGTCTGTTCAGTCACTGAAGCATGGTTCCAGACTGTGGAGAGCACCCCAGCTGTGCAAGGCTACAATGCCTTCCACATGTTCAGACCTCAAAATGAGCATAAAAGAACCGAAAGTGGAGGTGTATCCATCTTCAATAAGTACTTCTCCAGATTGGTCAAACAGTATGACTCACTCAAAGTACTCCATACCCAATTAACTATAGGCAAAACACCCTACCACATCATTGCTTGATATATGTCCCCCTCCATGAACCAAGAAAAGCACAATGCCTATCTGGACTTACTTGAGTCATACGCCATACAGCCCAACACCTTAGTCATGGGA
This sequence comes from Protopterus annectens, assembly GCF_019279795.1. Classification (NCBI taxonomy): domain Eukaryota; kingdom Metazoa; phylum Chordata; order Ceratodontiformes; family Protopteridae; genus Protopterus; species Protopterus annectens. The sequence continues at coordinate 501,651,648 of NC_056742.1, forward strand.
GATTTCAATTATTCCACCATCGACTGGGTAACAGACATGGGCTCAAACATGCTCACCCAGAGGTTCCTGCACTTTGTCAATGCAAATGCCCTGGAACAAATAGTCTGCATCTCCACAAAGGGCTTTAATGTCATAGACATAGTGCTCACAAACATGGGTAATCACTGCACTGTCCCCTTTGTGATGCCTTCCCTGGTAAGGTTAGATCATAAATCAGTCTCATTCAAAGTAATTATAGGACCACCCCCCCCCCCCAAAGGAGCAAAAAAACTTCTTCAAAGCAAACTACAGCCTACTAAGTGATAATATAAAACGTTTTATACCCCCTGCAGTCACAGGCAATAATGACTCCTATGCAGAGATGTACACAAATGCCCTGTATAATTATCTTAGCAACTGAATAGACTGAGGTGTACTTGAATGGATTGAAACCAGGTTCTCCTGAAAAAACAAGCCACCATGGTGGATATCTAGTATCAACAAACTGTGTAACAAAAGGAAGAAACTGATGTCCAAGAACAAGAGACAACTGTCTCTGTGGAGGAAGAATTTCCTCCACAGATTGAACAAGCAAATCAGAAGTCTTGTAAAGTCTTCTAAAGCTAATTATGAAGCTAAAATAGCATCCCTAGCCAAGGACAATCATAAGGCATTCTTTAACTCCATCTGGAATCTAAAAGGGAGTGCCATGCTATGTGCCGAATTGGTAGATGATACCACTCACACTATACTGGCGGAAATTGACAACCTGCTAGCTGACAGATGTGGTGCAAATTCACCCCTCTGTCCCCACGAGGCATACCCCAAAGCATACCTGACACCAGTTCTCTACACAGTATCTTTAGAAATCAAGTCATATCTGCGCTCTTCAAGGCAAAACACATGGCCTCACTGGGACCAGATAACATCCCATGTTGCTTACTAAGCAATTTAAAACAGGACCTAGCTGACCCACTTGTCTGTACCATAGCCTGAGAACTGGCTTAGTGTCAGCAGAATGGAGAACAGCAACAGTAATCCCCTTGCAGAAAGGGAGCCATCAACTGACTCTGGGAATTATAAGCCCATAAATCTAACCAGCCTCACCTGCAAAGCCACGGAAAGAATCATCATGGACCATATCAACAAGGACATAGGCGACCTTCAAACTCTAGACACAACTCAGTTTGGATTTGTTTTGGGAATATTGTGTTTATTGAACCTGATAGACTTTTTTGAGAAAGTTACCAAAGCAATGGATGAAGGTAAGACAGTGCATACTACCTATCTGGACCTAGCCAAAGCATTTGACAAAATCCCCCACTCAGGTTCATAGGTTCATAGGTAGGTACTAGGCTATCTGCCCGAAGGCATTTTTAAGCCTAGCCAGAATGTGTTGGCTTTTGCTGCCCCCTTAGATTAGTTCCCTGTGCCTCTGTCCAGCAGATCCACTGAAGTGATTCCCGGGGTAAACTTTCTGTTTCCCATCCACTCGTCAAGGTTTCTTTTGAAGAGTGTTAGCAAGGAGCTCTGCCTAATGTAGACTGGAATCTTGTTCCAAAGCATGGGAAGTCTTTGGGACAGGAATCTATTCTTCCAGCATGTCCTATTTATTGCTGTGGTGTGGTTTAGATCCCTGGAGTGTGTGGCTCGAGGGGATATGGTTTTCTTCAGGTGGAGCATGTCCATCAGTTCTGCGTTGGACATGACCTTGTATGTCAGGCAGAGATCACCTCTGAGTAGGCAGTTTGCAACTGAGTACAGCTGGAGTTTCTTCAGTCGAGCTGCATAGGGCATCTGTTTGAGGCCAGTGATCCTCTTGGTGAGGTATTTCTGTGGTCTTTCCAGCTGTTGCAGGTGTCTTGTAAGGTACACCCCAAATGGGGCATTGTACTCTATGATGGGTCTGATGAGTGATGAGTAGAGGGGCACGATAACCTCTTTTGATCTGGATGCGAACCCTTTTGTGATTAGGTGGGCCACATAGAAGGATTTTCTAACCACTTTGGCAATGTGATTATGAAAGGAGAGATTACTATCTACTTGGGTCCCCAGATCCTTTATTACATCTTCCGTATTTAGGAGACTACCACCTATGTGGTAGTTTGTGGATACTTTGTTTTTTCCAAAGGAGATGACTATGCACTTTTTGGCATTTAACTTGAGACCATGATTTTGACACCAGGTATCCGTCTCAGTGAGACCCTTTTGGAGGATGTCTGTGTCAGCTGGAGAGTCAATTATAGCCCCTAGTTTGCAGTCATCTGTGAACTTGGTCAGCCATAGTCCTCCTGTGCTTGCCTGTATCTCTGAGAAGTATATGCCAAACAGGAGGGATCGTAGGACTGAGCCCTGGAGAATGCCACTTGTAACTGGTTTAGAGTCGGACCTAGCTCCCGCAACTCACGCCATGTGGGTTCAGTCCATGAGCCAGTTGGCAACCCATCTTGTGACATAGGGGTTTATGTTCAGGCTGGTGAGCTTGTCTATAATACCAGAATGGGGAATGGTGTCAAAGGCCTTTGCAAGGTCTAGGTAGGCTGTGTGTACCACCTTTCCCTTGACCAGCAGGTTCAGGAGGCATGATCTGTCCTTAACAAAGCTGAACTGGGTAGGGTCCAGTGTTTGGAGGTTCCCAATGTCTCTGTTAATGAGTTCCATGATGATGCGCTCCATAGCCTTGCAGACCAAGCTAGTCAGGTTTATAGGGCAATAGTTCCCGGGATCTGTTGTGGCTCCACCTTTGTGGAGTGGAATAACCATTGATGTGTGCCACTCTATGGGTATGTAGCCATTGGAGAGGCTGAGTTTGAACAGTTTGTTTAGGTGAGGGGTTCGTCTTTGAGCTCATGTAGTACATAGCCTGGGACACCATCTGGTCCCATTGATGCTGTGTTTTTGGCTTTGGAGAGGGCTGTTTTAACCTGAGTATCTTTGATTTCAGGGGCTCTACATCCTTCTGGTATGGTTATGGGCCCTTTTGGGGGTGAGAGGAGGGTGAAGTTTGCACTGAACCTGTCTGCCAGGATGTTGGCGATATCGGTCGGTTCAGTGTATTTTGTGCCATTCTGCACTAACTCTGAGCAGATCTGAGAATTGCCACTTAGATTCTTGACATAGCTAAAGAATGCCTTGTGGTTATCTTTGGAGTCCTTGGCAATTTTTCTTTTGAAGCTCGCCTTGGGTGATTTTATGAGAGATCGTAGTTTCTTGCTAATACTGATCAGGAATGTCTTCCCTTCTTTGGATTTTACTCTTTTCTGTATTAGTTCCCTCCTTCTGTTCTATATATTGTTTATGGCAGGGGTCCACCAGACTGATTTCCTTTTCTTGGAGGAGTGAGTCTTGGTTTTGCTTGGGATAGCATGATCCATGCATTCTTGTAGGTGCCCATAGAATGCATTAGTAAAGGACTGTGCAGCTTGGACAGCATTATCCTTTAGCATGGTGACTTTGAGACTTTCCACCTTGGTCTTAAGTAACGTGAAGTGTGCTTTTAAAAAGTTTTTTATGGTGGTTTCCTTGTCTGGGGGTGGGTGGGGAATGTAGATATCCAAAGTGATTTGTTTATGGTCAGATCTAACCTGCAAGGGGTTGACCTTTGGTGTGGAACATCGGTCGCACATGTTGGTGATGACCAGGTCCAATATGTTGTCACCTCTGGTGGGAGTACTGACCAGTTGATCCAGGGCATTTGAGTTTATAAATTCTAGGAAATGTTGGGCAAGGGTGTTAGTACTTGAGTAGTTCTACCAGTTAATGTTTGGGTAATTGAAATCACCCAATATTAGGGTGTTTGGTAGGACCTTTACGTTTCCGAGTGTTTTCAGAAATGCGGAATGGGGGTCCTGGGACATGGTGGGTGATCTGTAGCAAGCTACAATTTGAATTGCAGTTTTGCCCATTGTTAGTTGCACGTGGATGATCTCTGAAACATTGTACTGTGCCACTAACCTGGAGGTGAGGGTATCCTTGATGAATATGGATATGCCCCCGCCTTTTGTATTTTGGTCTGGGTTCTGTGGCTGAAATGTATGGTATGAGTTGTAGCCTGGTAGTGCTGGCATGCTTTCTGGAGCCATAAACCAGGTTTCTGTTACTGCACATATATCGATTTTCTCCATACTGAGGAGTGCCTCGAGTGTGTGCATTTTGAGGTTTAGACTTATTTATTTATTTATTTATTGCAGTTGGTTTACCAGGATAGTCCATTGGGCCTTAAAGAACACGTTTTCAATGGAGTCCTGGGGAAAAAAAAAAAAAAAAAATAAATGTACATTAACATTTGACATCTAGGTACAGAGAAGTTATAGTTAATACAGTACAGTGAAGAAAAAAAAAAAAAAAAAAAAAAAAAAAAAAAAAAACATGCTAGCAAAAGAACAAATGCAAAGAACAAGAACAAGACTTCTGGCATTGAGTAGCATTACCCTCATTTTTTTGTTACTTGTGCTATTACGGCAGTGGGTTTGTCTTTTGAGCCTTGCCTAAAAAAAGGCACTATGGGGGTGGCAAGAGCCTTGGCCAGTATTCAAAAGCCTAAGGGTGACAGGTGCAAGCCATCACTAGCGAAGCAGTATGGCTTGTCGAGCATGTCATCCCAGGTGGACAGACACTGGATCCCCTTTGAATGACACCAAAAACTTGGCCAATTGTTGAAATTGATATTTTTTTCTTTATACCATTGTATCATTCTTGGTGAGGGCAGGATGCTAATCAGGGTCAGGGTCATACCGGCCTGGGCTACATGATCAGAGAGCTCTTGCATGTCTCTTTTCATGTAGTCCAGGGAGGTACAGCTCAGGTCATTCATACCAACATAGACAATGACAGAGTCATATTTGTACTTGTTCTGGAGTGACCTGAGTGTTTGTGTTATATGGCAGATCCTGGCACCCGACAGGCAGCTAACAGTAACCTTCTCCTTATTCAGCCTAGTGAGTAGGATGTCAGTGTGCCTGACTATAGAGTCACCTATTACTAGTACGTTCGGTATGTTATTTTGTCTTAAGAGCTGTGATTGCGTGGCACACTGGTTGTGTGACATATGTGTTTCATAGTTTGTGTTGGGGGGTGGAGGTTGCTTGTATGTCTGCTTTGGAGGTCTCTGTTGCTTTTGCAGATTTTTATTTAGAGCCTCTGAGTATGTTTTCGTGTATTTATGTGTGTTTTTTGCCGGTGCTGGTTTAATGGGTCTATGTGAGACTGGTGGTGTGATGCAATAATTTCCCTTCTCCTCTTGACTGTCTGATCCAGTCTTGGGTTGAGAGAGCTTAACCTCCGACTTGGCTGTATAATTTCATCTCTCGCATGTATTAGTGTTTGGTGGTAGGAGGAGAGGGTTGTTTGTGTACATGAGGCAGTTGTAACATTGCCTCAAAATGCCCAGATTCACCAGTTGGACTGGAGAGTACACCTGAAACTGCCCTTTGGACATGCCTGAATAGGTACAGTAAACTGTTTTACTGAATGGCTGATAAGGTCGAATAGAAAGCCTTGTCCTTCTGTACAGTATAGGGGGGTCTAGTGCTAGGGTCTATAAGTGCTTGCTATGAGTTTTGAGCAAGTGCCGGGCTGAGAAATGAACGGCTTGAGTGCTTAAGTTGAATGTTTGTCTAGTTCCAAGGGAAAAATTGAAGAGGAGACTTTGTGAAGCCAGGAATAGTTATACCCTAGCTAACTTAACTGGCGCTGCCCGGTGAGCAAAACTGGGCACATGCAGTTTTTATAGCAGGGAAGTGAAAGAGATAGAAATTAGCCCAAAATGGTCAATAAACTACTAATTTCTGGGCTGAAACCACTCCTCCAGGGACAGATAGTCTGCTCAAAGCTCCCCTCTCTCACAGGTGAACAGAGAAACTTTCTTCTATCCAAGTAAGGTATGGGCAAACACAGAGATTTGTAACACAGCCCTGAATTCAGCACTAACCTGAAAACTGGACTATACTAGCTTAGAAAGGTGGGAAACAAGTATATATATATATATATATATATATATATATATATATATATATATATATTTCTTGTTTTTTTTTCAGAAAATAAAACAGATACAATAAAAAAACACTTTAAATGCACAGAAAAGGATACTTATTGTTATATATCTCAGATCAGAGTTTTAGTCAATTCCCCTAGTAATAAAGTAGGAAGAAACACAAATACAGTAAAAGCAGATGAATAAAGTGCAATTTTTTTGTTATATATAAAACAATAGAAAATGAACAAACTGATTTACACAAGTTACCCAATTAACCAGAAAAATGCTCAAAACTGAGCTCTGTTCCAGCAGTCTTCAATCAGACAAGCTCTAACTGGACACTCCTGCCACTAGGGTGCAGGGGAACCTTCTCCAAAAAAGATGGCCTGGATCAGTGCTCAAGTTATACAATCAAGGCTAGATTCAGCAGGTCTGAATCTGGTCTATGCTACAGCAACAAGGTGCACCAATTTCAGAAAGAAACAGTTCAAATAAGCAGGCACAATAAGCCTGTGACCAGAAATTCCCAGCTCAGAAGGGCATAATTCAGCCTCTCCTCCTACAAGAGTGCAGACCACAAACCTTCTTAATGTAGAATAACTGGCCTGAAGACCAAGTGCTTAAACCAGAACTAATACACTTTTAGAATAGCAGACACTGAGCCTTCAATCAGCAATTCCTCCCAGCTTAGAAGGATGTAAGCTACCTGTCCTGCCACAACAGTGCAGACCACAAACCTTCTTAATGTAAAACAGTCTGTATGAATCCCAAGTGCTTAAACTAAAAGACTTAGAATAACAGTTACAATTTAATCAGGCTACTACCAAGCAGTAATAAATGCAGCAGAATAAATAAAACTGAGTACTTTTAAGATGAGGCAAAAGCAAAATAAAGTAGGAGGAAACACAAATATGGTAAAAGCAGATGAATAAAGTGCAATTTTTTTTCTTAGTAAAGTGCAAGGAGAGTGGAAGGAAGAACCTAAGTGGGTTGGCCTTCTCAGATCTTCTCTCTATATTAAGTAGAGTGAACACTAGACTCAGAATATGATCTCACTGTACTTGGTTAAGTAAGCAAATGAGATGGACCCAGATGGAGTGTTCAAATACAGACTTACAGGAGGGGCAGGCAATTCCAGAGCCACCAACACTAACACCAAGACAAGAACAGGGAGGGTGGGTGGGGAACTAACTGCAGAGAGACACACAGCACACTATTCAATGAAACAATTAGGTAACAGGAAAAATGAAATACGGTACTTTTAAAACTGCAAGTTTGTATTTAACAGAAGTCTAAAATACAATACTGCAAGTTTCATTGAAAAACTTTCCCAGCTAGGTGTTAAACCTTATATGACTAGATGGGTAGCTAATTGGCTCACCAACAGAACACATATTGTCTAAGCTGGTGACTCCACCTCTACCAGTAGACCCATCACCAGTGACATACTGCAAGGATCTGTACTGGGCCCTTTACTATTTGGAATCTATTTCTGAAGAGTCCAGGCTAAAGTAGACTGCCTTTGGTTTAGGGGCCAACACAAACAAATGACTGGTGCAAAAGTTATGGTCTAAAACTAATTGCAAAAAAGTGTACTATTATCCCATTTGGAAAAGCAGAATTTCCCAGCAGTTACAATATTGACAGCACCCCTCTAAGTTCAAACCCCGTGGTGCGAGATCTGGGAACACAGGTCAGCAGCAATCTGAACTTTGAACACCAGGTTTCCACTGTGGTAAGGAAAGCCTTCTACATTGCGCATCTGATAAGTAAAGACATCGCATCAGGATCCAAGGATGTTATAACCCCACTTTACTCAACCTTAATATGACCATTAATAGAGTACAATGCTCACTTCTGCATGTATTTCACCAGACACCTACAGCAACTGGCAAGACCAAAAAGGTTTCTCACCAAGAAGATACAGGGCCTTCAAACCATCACCTATGTGAATAGACTAAAAGCCCTGTCACTGTACTCTGCATCATATGGGCTACTGAGACAAGACTTGTGCCTTGCCTACAGGGCAGTCTCTGACCCCACCCTGATGGAAATGCAGCACATCCACAAATCAACTGGTAGTAGAGTCACTCACTCTAGGGATCTCAGTCTTGCCAGTGACAGTAACAGAAAATGTTAGAGAGACAGGTATGTCTCCCAGAGATTGCCGCTGCTCTAGAATAAAGTTCCAGTTCATGTGAAGCAGAGTTCTTCAATGACACTGCAAGCACAATCTGGACAAATGGATGGATGACTGCAAATTCACACTGTGGGTGACAGCCATGTCCCTCATGGAAAGTACATCCATTTAAGCAAGAATAATTGAGGCAACCTGAGATTAGCATGGCTAGTCATATAAAGGCTCTAGGGCTGCTAGCCTAGTAACCTCCTATGAACCTATGAACTAAGACTTACTAGAATATTTAAATACAAATAAATAGTTTTCTTAACTGAAATGCAAGTGACTAACAAACAAATGCTAGAGAGTGGGTGAGATTTGGTAAAGATGGTCCAGAAAAATTCATAACAATGAAACCTGTGAGATGATTTCAAATTTGTAAGGTTAGATAATATTGTATGGGAAATATTAAGGATTGGAGTAGAACCTCTTCAGACCCAACTTCATAAAGATCCACTTCAAATTTCAAACATGATTATTATGTGTTTATGTCAATACCAGCTAAGGCAATGCAGAGACATTTCCAACAATGATAGAAATTGATCAACGTGATTTTGTGGAGGGAAGGCAAACCTTTGATATCATTAACAGAAGACGGATGATGCAGAGGGA
>NC_056742.1:501665394-501757894 GCF_019279795.1 Protopterus annectens
TACAGGTCAGGCATATTTTTTTATCAATCAGAGGTGTTGTACACTATAATTAAAAAAGAATTGAAAGAATTTATTTGAGAGAGGAAGAGGACAAGATATAAGTGACATAGGCTAATTCTCCTCATAGAAGAAGGTGATTTAGGATTATGATGTAACAACAGTATTCAGGAATTCATTCTACTCAGCATAGCTAATTGCCAAGGATGGATCTTCCAGAAGATTCAGGGAAGTCATTGTACCATGCTATTCAGCATTTATTAAGCCAATTATTGAATACAATGTCCCATTTGACATGTACCTCACTGTACATATCAAACAACTAGAAATACCCCAAAGGTTCTTAAATAAGAAGCTCACTTGTTAAAACCCCCATGAAAAGACTACAACTACCCTTTATTGAGTATCTTATAGATTCCTGTCCTGAGAGGAGATCTATGAATTGTTTTCCGAGCCATAAGAGACATAGTAGTCCAGGGTCTGTTTTATCTCCATGAATCAGATATTCTCACAAATGCCAGAACAAGGGATTTAAACCTTGACCAGCAGATAAATAAAACAGGATGGAGAAATACATTCATCACACAAAGTCGTCCCCTTTGGAATAGATCCCTACTGGAAATTAAACACTGTGATGCATTATCTTCCTTCAAATGGGAATCGGCCAATTGGATGGGTATTCACAAATTTACCATGGCTTTACTGGACTGGTCATCCTTTAGAGAGGATGCTCAGTCTGAAGATGCATACTACCAAGAAATAAATAGCCGCCCGAATCAATTGCCTTGCATTTGATGCAATGCTACCCTCCAATTAATATGAGTAGATTATAGCATGCTTCCACAGCTTACAGACCACATAGATTATAGCATGCTTCCACAGCTTACAGACCACAGACTTACTAGAGACAATGCAGTGGCAATCATGTTATGTAGAAAGCATTTGAGAATAGTTTACAGGGACAGGTGAAGGGCAAAACACCAGACATGGTATTCCAGTACAGCCTCAGCCACTATATATGGAAAAATTAGCCACATAACAAATACAGATTTATAATAGGGGCTTAGAAATGGGATATTTCTCTCTTTTTTAGAAGACAGTGCTAATGGTTATTCTAAAGGAGGGAGAAGTTAAGTCTGGCAAATCTGAATTTATCATGTAGGCCAGTGCTTGTACTAACAAATTACTCATGTCAGTAGTCGTGAGTAGTCGATTAAATATCTTTTACAGTTGATTGGAAATAGTCAATATGTATTTGCTGTAAAAAGACAAACATACAATAGATTGAAAACTGAACTTGTGATGAAGACTGCGGAATTAACTAAGGATAAACTATTAATTGTGAGCTTGGATGAAGAAAAGGTATTTGATAACATATACTTGTACTACCTTACAAATGTAGTTTTTGACTTTAGATTAACAGAATTTGCAGAGCTGATCATGGCTGTATAGACAGCTTTTTTTGCTAGACTGAAACTACATGCTGAAATGTTTATTGCCATTTAGACTTTGTGAGGAACAATGAAAGGGAGCACATTTTCCCGAGTTTTGTTTTCTTTATATTATGAAAGCCCAGCAGTGATCATGAGATGCTAGATGAAAAACTGAACGTTTTCATGTTTATGTGTGATGTTCTCATAGAATTAACACATCTAGAAAGATATTCCAGTTACAGGATATATTAGGAATGTTCTTAGGCTATAAGACAAATAATTACAGGATATATTAGGAATGTTCTTAGGCTATAAGACAAACAAGGCATAAACACAAGTAACGGCTATGAATTATTTAATCCATCCCAGGCTTTGCAACAAAAATATATATTTTTTGCAGGAAAAGTATATTAACTATCTATGAATATTGATAAGACATATCCTGTAAGATTCCATTAACACTTCTGGGGAAATGAAAAAGTGGATACTGAACAAATTTCTATATGAAAAACATACTTTCTCTGTAATTGTGCACTTTGTCATTTGAAGTTTGATGAACGTCTTTATATGTGATGGTAAAAAGGCTCACATTTCTTGGAAAAAATGATATAATTAAGAGATGACGAAGACTTAAATGTCCCCGACTTGAGTTTATGTTATTAAGCAAAGCAGCTAAAACTACTTTTATTATTTATGAGTTAATATAAGGCAACATGGAAAAGGTTAGCAGAGTTGACTAATAGAAGTATTGATAGTTTTGAAAGGTTTTTATTATGAGCATATCATATTGGGAGAACAGAACTTTGACACATAATAAAGCAGACTGCATTTATAATAGATGATACCCAAGTTATGCTAAATTTGTTTAGAGCTTGTGAGAAATAGTAAAACAGATTTCATGGGGTATTGATAAAAGAAATTGAAAGAACAGGAAATGAGGTTATTTTTTAATCAATTAAGAAAAGGAGTGAATTGGAGAAAATGTCACAAATTGAAGAGCTATATGATTTATCACATTTTAAGACATGCCTAGGAAGGGATTATTGGTATATAAAGAGATTTAGGACTGACAAAGCAGTAAGAAGACAAGAAGATGCACCTCCAATAACAGGTGAGCATTTATATGTCAGGACCAAGAAGATGCACCTCCAATAACAGGTGAGCATTTATATGTCAGGACCAAGAAGATGCACCTCCAATAACAGGTGAGCATTTATATGTCAGGACCAAGAAGATGCACCTCCAATAACAGGTGAGCATTTATATGTCAGGACCAAGAAGATGCACCTCCAATAACAGGTGAGCATTTATATGTCAGGACCAAGAAGATGCACCTCCAATAACAGGTGAGCATTTATATGTCAGGACCAAGAAGATGCACCTCCAATAACAGGTGAACATTTATATGTCAGGCCAAGAAGATTCACCTCCAATAACAGGTGAGCATTTATATGTCAGGACCAAGAAGATGCACCTCCAATAATAGGTGAGTATTTATATGTCAGGACCAAGAAGTGAGACTCCAATAACAGGTGAGCATTTATATGTCAGGACCAAGAAGTGAGACTCCATCAGTTAAAGGATTATTAATCATGCATAGAAAACACTGAAGGCTTGGCTTTGGACTCTGAGATAATATGTAACAGGAAATTAGGCTGGATCACTTTAAATGATAAAGACAGATGAAGCTACCTGGATGTGAATTTTGCAGCTGTTGAGATATAACACCAAATTTAGAGGTTTGAACTTCTTGTATCAAAGTGTTTACAGAAATATTTTTATACTTCAACATTAAAAGCAGTGTGTGTGTGTGTGCGTGTGTGTGTGTGTGTGTGTCTGTATATATTATACTGATTGGAACAATATTATACCAACATGCTCATATAAAAGAGAATAAACCAGCACTCTGATGTAATACAAAACAAACTTTTATTCCACTATGCAATTGTAAAACCAAGATAATCTAGTTTTACCTGCATGTTTTTTTCCCAACTGCACAGGGGAATAAAAGTTCAGTGTTATCACACAAGAGTACTGGCTTATTCTTTTTTATCTATATAGTTCTGCTAGGTCCAGAATATCCAAACAACTCTAAGTGCTTATAGTTGTCATTGAGGTAGGCACAGGTGCAGTCCTTTTTCAGACTTAGATGAGGCTGAGAATTCCATCTGTTACATAATTACATTATTATTATTGTTACATATTACATAATTACATTATTATTATTGTTACATAAGCAGACTACTCAATGGTTTGCTATTGATATCCCAAAACTGCATACGTCAACCGGTCACATGGTCAATCTGAAATGTGGAATACAGAACAGTGAAAAAGCAGCCAAGTTAAAAATGAATACATCAATACCCGTAGTTCGATGTATTCGACATACCAGGAGGTGACGTCAGTCACCCATGCTGTGCAACTTACCATACCATGACATTCCACAGTCACTAGTACATATATTTCACTATTTTGCAGGAAGGCTGCACCCCCCCTCCCCACACCCCCTGCAATTATATATACCAACTCTGAGATTGCACTACAGTGAGGATATGGGTTAATGCCTTGTTCCTCACTGAACTGCGATCTCTGTTTACAGTGCCAAACTCAGATAGTCGAACTATACTTCCCATTTGCTGTAGTGCAGTTGATGTTGTCTGGTTCGGTATTCTGCCCGTTTGAAAAGTGCCTTTCGACCACATGCCAGTCGAGCACAGGCACTTCACTAATTCAATAGTAAATGAACTGAACAATGTTTTGAGATGTTATTCAGCTAAGGAGAGAAAAGACCTTGATATAAATGGGTTATAATTGTATTGGTTGTGTGCCTAATGTATTTTCTATTTACCTAAATTCTTATTTTGCTTCAAGTGTCTGTCGGTCAGGTCAAGCAATGGTAGTAAAACTGGGAATACATTTATAATAATACTTAACCAAGCTTTCAATCTTACTGAGTATCATGGGGTGGGGTTGTTCTTTTTCAGGTTTCTGAGCATGTGGTTTCAGTATCTCTTAAATGACTACATAGTCCAAATTGTGGGCTCCTCTCATGCCTAAGTTACACTTAGCTGGGATAGCAGTCAACCCAATGGAATGCATTGAATAGAAAGGGGCTTGGACCTGAGTGACAAGGCTTTTCCTCGGTCTTTGGAAAATATTACTACATCATTCGGTTAGGCTACTGGACATCTGGTGCTGAGTCTACGAATTTTGTGCATCAGTCTCGGGAATATTGTAAGCTCTTCAAGGTAACCAAATGGCAGGGCTAAATGATCTGAATTTTTATTAAAACATCAAAATTCATCTAATACTTTGGAACAACCTTCACAAAGATTAGTCTAAAAACTCTAATAAAACACCAAGGGCCAGATTAATTAATGGCTACACGAAGTGTAGAGCTTGTGTTAGCAGCGCACGCTGTTTGGTGTTCGGTAAGTGACTCTACATGATGTGTAGAGCTGCCAAATGCAGAAAAATAGCAGAATATGCTAATGTAAGCCTAAAGAGCCAAAGTAACCAACATGGTGGAGCTAATCAGGAAGTTATTATGAATCTGTGTACTCTCAGTGTAGGCTTTTGCTATGTACACCAACATTCTTTGGAATACAGGGATGATTACACTTAAAAGAAGCTATAGGTTGCTGTTGCTAATATTATGCTGGATGTGCGACAGGCTTTAACTCAGGGCTCTGCTGCTGCCAGACCCCAGGTAAGAAGAATAAGAAAGGCGTTTAGACCCCCATCTGACTTATCATGGACTGCATGACCACAGAAATTGTTGAGCGATATAGGGTGGATGGGGAAACACTAGAGGAAATATGCAACCTCTGCCACTCCCACCTCAGACCACAGAGAACATATGGAGAACTTTTCCCAGTAGAAACAAAGGTATGTTTAGCATTACATATACTAGCTACTGGTACTTTCCAGAAACCCATGGGGATATATTAGGTGTGCCACAGGTGTCAGCCTCTAGAATATGACATCAGTTGTTAAATGTAATGCTACTGTATGCAAGGGAGCATATTTGTTTCCCAAGAGCCCCAAAGCAGATAGCAAGAATAATGCAGGACGTCCACGCAGCAGCACATGTCCCAGAAGTGTTGGGGACCACAGAGCCCCAAAGCAGATAGCAAGAATAATGCAGGACGTCCACGCAGCAGCACACGTCCCAGAAGTGTTGGGGACCATAGAGCCCCAAAGCAGATAGCAAGAATAATGCAGGCCTTCCATGCAGCAGCACACGTCCCAGAAGTGTTGGGGGCCACAGAGTGTACACACATGGAAATAAAGGCCCCACCTGAGGGGACCACAGAGTGTACACACAGGGAAATAAAGGCCCCACCCGAGGAACATGAAAGGAGGTATATTAACAGAAAAGGTTTCCGCTTGATAAACTGTCAGATTTTCTGTAATGTCCAAGGGATCATCTTCAGTGTCTGAGCAGGTAACGCAGCCAGTTTCCATGACTCACACATATGGCACACCTGTGAGGTGTATACCATAGGTTCATAGGTTGATACTAGGCCATCAGCCCTAGGGCCTATACAAGCCTAGCCATAACAATTTCCTGGCTATTTCTTCCCACACTATTTAATTCCCTGGACCCCTGTCTAGCAGGGCGACTGACGTGCTCCCTGGGGTGAATTTCCTTTCTCCCATCCAATCATCAAGATTCCTTTTGAAGAGGGCCAAAGAGGCACTCTGCTTGACATGTATGGGCAGTCTATTCCAGAGTCTGGGGAGTCTCTGGGTCAGGAACCTATTCCTCCAGCATGCTTTGTTTATTGTGATGACAAGGTTTAGATCCCTGGAGCATGTGGCTCTGAAGGATTGGGATTTCTTTAAGTGTAGCATGTCCAACAGCTCTGGGTTTGACATGGCCTTGTATGTTAAGCAGAGATAGCCTCTGAGTAGATGATATGCAACAGAGTATAGCTGGAGTTTTTTAAGGTGGTCAGCGTAGGGCATCTGCTTTAGGCCTGTGATTCTTTTAGTGAGGTATTTCTGCAGCCTTTCCAGTTGTTGCAGATGTCCTGAGAGGTACATACCAAATGGGGTGTTGTACTCTATAATGGGTCTAATGAGGGATGAGTACAGTGGGATAATGACCTCCTTTTTTCTGGATGAAAAGCCCTTAGTGATGAGGTGTGCCACATAGAAGGATTTCCTAACTGTTGTGGCGATGTGGCTATCGAAGGCGAGACTACTGTCCACCTGTGTTCCCTAAGTCTCTTATCACACTTTAGGTGTTTAGTGTACTGCCACCTATATGGTATATCAGGTTTGCTAGGAGTGACATTTCTCAAAAGCATCTAATGGTTGATGCAGGTTATGCATTGTAGCCCTGGTTTATGACACCTATGAGAAACTCACACAATCCAGTTGAGCAAGGATACAATGATGCCCCATGGGCCCCACGCTCAAACTAGGAATATCATAGAACATGCCTTTGGATTGCTAAAATCAAGGTTCCATTGTCTAGACATATCAGGAGGTGCACTGCAGTACGACCCAGGTACCTCTGCCAAAATACTTAGTTGGTGCCATGTTACACAATACAATACTCAGGAAATGGCTTCAACAAGGACAGCTAAGGATGGGCCAGCAGCAGCAGCAGGTACAGATGCGGGTCTGAGGGAGACCCACCGGCTGTAGATGGGGCTGGCAGATAGAGGCGTACACAGTATGCCCTGGTCCTGGCTAAGAGACAAAGGATAGCACAATCCTTACCGAGGTAAAAGCCTAAGAGTCCATACACATACAAATAGGAAAATCGATGCTTTTCAAACACAACCTTTTCTTATCCAAGTAATGGCTGTGCTCTGATGGCAGCAGACTGGTACAACCCTCAAGGACACAATTTGTACCTGCACTGATGACAAGGTTAAGTGTGGAACCTGTAACAAAAAAAAATGTTATAGAACTGATTACTCTGATATATAAATATGTACATGCCCCTAAGCAGAGCATTCCTATAAGGTTTAAACTTATGTCAGTAATATCTCTGCTGACAGATTTTTGCTATATTCATATATGCATCACAGATAATACTGTGCATTAAGCATTTCAGTTTACCACCATCTATAAAACATGCATCAGGTCAATAGTACCGTCACTGGCATAACTATAACAAAAATCTAACCTGCAGTGCATAACGTTTCCATTGCTGTTATGACAATACTAACGAAATACAATGAGGTTCAACAATTATAGAAGCAATTGTTCACAAGTGAGTATGAACAGTAATTCACCAAATTTTCTTCTGCAATGTATATTTATAAATCCAGTCTTGTGAATAAGCAAGCATTAGCTATCCACTGTGTCAGACTTATATGTAATCATACGAGGAATTTTCTTATTGTAATTATTTTAATCCTTCAGTAACTAACTGTAATTCATTTTGTAACCACTGCATAATGGATTTCCTTATGCAACTTTCTATTTCTTCTGTATTTAACTGTAACTCATTTTTGAAACTATGTATAAGTGTCATAAAACGTGGAACTGGTGACTGGGTTATGAGACTTATGGATCTTGTTTACTTTAAGTTGTTCTTATGAAACTCTGGATTTTGTTGCCTTTAAATTGTTTTCTCTCTGGGCCTCCACTGAAAATGGGCTCATTCTGGCCCGGTGGACTTTCATAGGTTCATAGGTGTGTACAAGGCTAATGACCCTGGAACCTTTACAAGCCTAGCCCATAGGATTAGCCTGGCATCGTGCCACCCATCCTTAGTTCCTAGTGCCTCTGTCGAGTAGAGCCACTGGAGTGATCCCCAGGATGCATTTTCTATTTCCCATCAGCTCATTAAGATTTCTCTTGAAGAGGGCCAGTGAGGTGCTCTGCTTGATATGTATGGGAAGTCTATTCCATAGCATGGGCAGTCTCTGGGTTATGAACCTGTCCCTCCAGCATGTTCTGTTGATTGTGGTAATGAGGTTGAGGTATCTGGAGCATGTGGTGTGGAGGGATTGGGATTTCTTTAGATGTAGCATTTCTAACAAAGCTGGCTCAGACATGGCTTTGTAAGTTAAGCAGAGATTGCTTCTAAGTAGGCGATATGAGACAGAATAGTTGGAGTTTTTTTTAGTCTGTCCACATAGGACAAGTGTTTAAGGCATAGGATCCTCTTTATGAGGTACTTTTATGGCCTCTCCAATTGCTGCAGGTGTCTAGTGAAGTACATGCCAAATGGGGCGTTGTACTCAATGACTGGCCTAATGAGGGAAGAGTACAGAGAGACAATGACCTCTTGCTTCCTTTATGCAAAACCCTTAGTAATGAGATGTGCCACATAGAAGGACTTTCTGACCACAGTGGCAACGTGATGGAGAGGTTGCTGTCAACATGTGTTCCTAGATCTCTTATAATGCTATCTGTGTTCAGTAGACTACCATCAATGTGGTAATTCAAGGAATTGGGTTTTTCTCAAGGGGGATGACAATTTTTTGGCATTGAGCTTAAGGCCATGGTTCTGACACCAGTTGTTGGTCTCATTGAGGCCTTCCTGTAGGATGTCAACATCACTTGGGAAGTTAATAATAGCTCCCAACTTGCAATTGTCTGTGAACTTTGTCAGACAGAGTCCCTTTGTGTTGGCCTGGACTTCAGAGAAGTAGATACCAAACAGGAGAGTGACCCAGGACCGAACCCTGTGGGACTCTCGTGACTGGTCGGCAGTCTGACTTGGAGTCAGCTACTTTCATACTGTGGGTTCTACCTGTGAGCCAGTTTGCAATCCACCTTGTGATATAGGGGTTGATGCCTAGCTTAGTGAGTTTTTCTATGATTTTTGAGTAGGGAATGGTATCAAGGGCCTTGGCCAGATCAAGGTAGGCTGCATGAACCACATTGCCTTCATCCACCGCTTTGGTGACTGACTCAGAGAAGTCAACAAATTTGAGCAGGCATGATCTACCCTTCACAAAACCAAACTGTGTGGAATCCAGAGGTTGGAGATTCCCTATATTCTTGTTTATTAGGTCCATGATGATGCGTTCCATAGCTTTGCATATCAGACTCGTCAGGCTAATGGGGCAATAATTCCCAGGGTCTGTAGTCACTCCTCCTTTGTGGAGAGGGATGACTGAAGCAGTGTGCCATTCAGTAGGGACAAAGCCTGGGGTGAGGCTGTGGCTAAACAGGGCACACAGGTGAGGTGCCAGTTCAGTCAGTAGTTCATGTAGAAAACAGCCACGGATATTGTCAGGTAACACAGAAGCTGTATTGCTGGCCTTGGACAATGCTGTTTTAACCTGTGCAGCAGTAATACTGGATGCCTGGCAATCTACTGGTATTGTGATTGGTCCTTTGGGGGGGGGGGTAAATAAATAAATAAGTCACACACACACACACACACACACACACACATGCAAAGGGTAGGGCACAGTCATCATCATTTGCACAGGGTTGGGGGGTAAAGATGGCAAGGCTGACACTAAAGAAGTGATTGTGTGCAAGTAAGAAATACATTTATCTTCCACAGTATATCGTGCCCAGGGTCAGTAACAACAGATGTACATCATGTCCAGGCCAGTAACAACAGATGTACATCACTCAGTAGAACTGTTTCTATAGTTTGTATGTGTGTCACTCAGCAGAACTGTTTCTATAGTTTGTATGTGCGTCACTCAGCAGAACTGTTTCTATAGTTTGTAGGCATGTTGCTCAGCAGAACTGTTTCTATAGTTTGTATGTGCGTCAGGTCGTATTGGCCAAATGAATTTTTTTAATGCATGCATGACTGCATGAACACAATCAAGCACTGTGCTAGCACTACATCATGGCACCTTACACAGGTGTGAGCCATGAATGGCAGATTACGCAGACAATCATTATTGTCCCTGAACAGGAGAACCATCTCTGGCATGAGATGCACCTGTACTCACATGACCCTGGCTAGAAGTCTTTGTGCTACCTGAATGTAAGTACTGTCTGCTGGACAAGCTGCCCTCATGACCACATCCAGAACCATGATCCTGTGGCCTAATATGTCTAGGTGTGGACATCGCAATCACTGATGGTGCAGTAGATGTAGACCACAATCACTCTTATATACAGAAGAGCTGTTTGTGGGTCTGTCATCCACACCTGCACCAGTGTTAAGGATTCTGGTTTGACCCTCTACTTAGCTATCTTGCACTGTTACGTCTGCTGATGGAAGATGTAGCAGCCCTCTAGCCACATGGATGCCACCTTCACACAATAGATGTTCCATCACAGAAACCGTCCAATCCAGTGTGTTGTTCTTTCTGTCTAAAGAGTTGCACTCATGGTTCAGAGAGTCACTCATGTCAAAATACACAATGTTTATTAGTTGCACTATCTCTTCTAAGGCCCTGGTGGAATGTGCCTGTGCCTCATCTCTGGCCATACAAATATGTCTGGTGGCACTTAATGACACACCAGTATAAGGAGGAGGAGGATGGTGACATCTACCAGTCCTTTTCTGTGGCACCTCACCCTCACAATTGCTATGGGGAGAATCAATCAGCTCTAAAATGGGAGCAACCAGACTACAGACTAGCCTGATCAACTGTGTCACACTGAACCTGTCCTATATCAGAGGTCTCTGCATCCTGGGTATGCATAAGCATACTGACTGCTTCCAAAATATGAGTGGGGATGTGGGAGTCACAACCGCAGTGCTAGTCTGACCCTCTGCACCCCAAGACTGTGCATATTCATCACCACCATCATCATCAGAGGCTACTGATACTCCATCAGGTGGTAGGAGTACCACAGTGCCACTCTCAGGATCACCAATGATAGCTAGCAATGAACATAACAAACAGGAAATGAAAAATAAAGGTGAGCACATACTTTACTTATAGAAAAGGTATATTAAACTTTTTAAGAGATGTTAAAGCAACAGAAACTTTACTCTCATACAGACCTTAATTGTCCTTATATACAGGTATAATAATAAAAAAGGTGTACTTACCATGTGCAGGTGGGCTGGCAGCCAACAATCCAGAAGTGCCAGTATGTAAGGAATGGAAAGAAAACAAGTCTGCTAAGTATCACAATGCAAATGAGACAAGAAAAAGAGAACAATCCCCGGTGCAGATGAAAATGTTCTCATAAAAAATATGTAGTGAACGGCTGGATTCCACCCCAACCCCAAAGCAAAGTCCAATATTTTATGTGACTGTGATCTGGTGGAATCCTCTGCTGAGCTATCTGAATGTCTGACAGTGGACAGGAACTCCTCTGTTTCAGTTGCTGGTGGTTCGGTAGCAGGTCCACCTCCCAAAGCCACTTGTTCCCAGGCAACTGCAATGGCCTTACGGTGGGCAGAAGTTACCATGTCAATGGCCCAGTGTCATATGTAGGAGTAAGTTCTCCCATGCCTTCCAATAACATTAATGTCACCAACCATTTGCTGCCATATCCTGTCTCGGGCAGATTGGTCACCTCTACCGCTCCTGAATAGAAAAGTGCCATGGCAATGTAAGGCCTGGATAATGACCTCATTTTCTCTATCACTGTAAGGTGGCTTACAGGGTACAGATTTCTTTGTGGGTGCCATATCTCCATATGAGATGAAACAGAAATCAGGTACAACCTAAATGAATAATTCACAGACAGAATGGCTGTGAGCTCAGGTATGTGCATCTGCAAGCATTCAACAGGCACACAAACAATTTAAATGTGTTAATTGCTCACTATGACTACGCCCAAGTTTGCCCCCCCCACACAAAAATTAAGCATATGTAATTCAAAAATATCAACACAGATCTCTTACAACACTTCTGTAATGGAGATAGCACAGGTTTAACTGTGTAGTGCAGAATAGCATTAACAGTAACAATTATAAATGTAACATTAGAAAAGTAACACCAAACTGTTAGAACTGCCATATCCACTGCTGTGGAATTAATCAGGTAGCAATCCAGAAACAAAACACAATTTATTTTTCTGCTAAGACAGGTAAAATACCATACTTTCCTACATAGTTACAATAAAATCATCTGCAGTAACTGTGAAAACATGCTAAACTAAAAAATATGTCTTGTAGCATTCAGTAGCCTAATTTTTGAAATGCGGGCATGGCTATAACAAAAATGGGATAAAAGAAAAAAGGAAGAAAATAAAACTGCTTTTTAATGGTCACTGCAGTTCACCATGTAATGTTAAAATAAAAGCATTATTTAAGAAATACCAAGATACCTTGACAATAGAGCACTGTAGAAAATAGATAAACCTCCCAAACTGTTGTGTTGAGCTCTCCATTTTAAAACAGTCTCCTCAATATGATACAAGGGTATTATCTACCCATTTACCTTTATATAGTGCAGAGTCAGCCCTGTGAGCACTGTGAGTATGCAAACGAGGTGTGAAATCATTAGGATTCCTGAATGCCCAAATCAGCACCAAGTGTAAGAAATACAAACAGTGTAAGAACCTACATGATTACATGCACAAACCCTAGCAATGCAAAGGCAAGCACTGAGAAGTGTTTTCTGTTAATGGATTGTAGGTGTTTATGACTACTCTGACTGCAGAAAAAAATCAGCTTTCACTCAGAACTTGTTTCTGCTGCACTTTCAATGTGACGTTATACAATGTCCCATTATCAATGCTTCTAAACTCTTGTCACCTTGATAATATATGTCTTTGTCTGTGACAGCTCTGGGAAATACTGTGAAATTACTGCTTTCAATGATCACGTTTGATGGTTCAAATCCATACAGATACCTCTTGCAACAACTTTGGTTAAACATGTAAAACGTACATTTAAAGCATTTGATTTACAATGTTTTTACTGGTATCATTTGCACACCATTTGGCAGTGTGCAGCATTGACTGGCACCATTCAATAGCACTAAACTGCATTATACTGCCTAAAGTGAGAACTGACCAGTTTTATTTGGCCTGCCACCAGCAGTACAATGAAGACTGGCATTGCTGTGTTCTGAACAGTACTGAATGAATGTATTAAGGTTATTACACTTCTATCTCTGTGGCACAATGTGTTCATAGTCCATGGGTTCATAGGTGTTTACTAGGCCACAAGGGCCCTTTTATGCCCAGTCATGCATCCCAAATCTCTGACAAGTTCTAGTGCCCTTGATAAGTGTAAGCAGGGTCTTGGAAGATGAACCATTTACAGGCTGCCTGTGGCCATTACAGACACAGGTGCCAAATCAGGGATGAATTTCCTGTTCCCCATCTAATTGTCCAAGTTACACTTGAAATGGATTAGGGAGGAACTTTGCTTCACATGAATGGGGAGCCTGTTCCAGAGAAGGGGTAGAGTCTTAGGATATATACCTGTCTGTTCAGCAGGTCCTATTTATATAGCAGGTAAGGTTTCAGTCTAGAATACATCATTCTGGTGCTGTTTGCTTTGTGGATCTCCCCTCAACAGCCTGTAGGAGACAGAATGCAGGGATAGTGTCTTGAGGTGGTCTGTATAGGACATGGTACATGCGCCCTGCATTCTTTTAGTGAGAAACCTCTCTGGGCATTCCAGTTGTTGGATATGCCTGGTTAAGTACATATCAAAAGGGGCACTGTACTCAATGATATGTCTGAGGAATGCCAAGCACAGTGGAACAATGACTACCTTCGACCTAGATGCCATACCTTGGTTTATAAGTTGCACAACAGAATGATTTCTTCACTACTGTAGATACATGACAGTTAAAGGCCAGGTTGCTGTCTATGTGTGCCCCAAGTGCCTGACTACTGGGTCAACTCATAGAGGTGTGTTGTCAATATAGTAAGGGCGGATGACTTCCCAAAGGATACTGTTATGCATTTCTTGTCATTTAGTTTTAGTCCATAACTCTGACACCAGTTATTTGTCTGTGTCAGCCCTTCCTGGAGAACATCTGTGTCAGAGGGGGATTCAGTGGCAGCTCCTAATTTGCTGTCATCGACAGATTTAGTCAGCCAGATGCCATTGTCATTGGCTTTGACTTAAAATAAGTAAATTCCAAAAAGGATCTCATCAGTTCTAACTTTTTGGATCCTGTCTTTGAATGAGCTGGCTATTCAATGGGTGTCATAAAGGTTTGTACCTAACATTCTGAGTTTGTCAGCAGTGCCTGAGTGGAGTTTTGTATCAAATGCCTTGGCCAGGTCAAGGTAAGCAGTGTGAACCATTTTACCCTCATCCATTGCTTTGGTGACCTTCTCAAAGAAGTCCACCAGGTTGAGTAGGCACGACCTGCCCTTGATGAAACCAAACTGGGTTTGGTCCAGCATCTGAAGATTTCCTATGTCATTATTAATCATTTCCATGATAATTATTTGCATGGCTTTACATATGGGACTAGTGAGACTAACGGGTCTTTAGTTTCCAGGGTTTGCAGATGTCCTACATTTGTGCAGAGGGATGACTGTTGCTTTTCTCCATTCATGAGGCACAAAGCCTGTTTGGAAGCTACAGTTAAATAACAATTTCAGAGGCCCTGATGGGTCACATTTCATGCTATTTAAAAGGTATCCTGGGATATTGTCTGGGCCTTTTGATGCAGTGATCTTATTCTTAGAGAGAGCATTAAGGACCTGTTCCCTAGTGATAGCAGGGGGAGCTATATTTGATGGCATCTCCTAAGCGAAGGCTGAGAGAAAGAAAGGGGTAAAGTTGGAGCTGAATTTGTCATCCAATAGGTTTGCTATATCTTCTATCTCAGTATAGGTGGCTGTATTAACAATGAGCTCTGCACACAACTGTGTATTGCCTTAGATGTTGCAGACATAGATAAAGAATGATTTGTGGTTGTCTCTGGCCTGGGAGGCTAAATATAACTCAAATTTGGATTTGGTAGAAACTATTTGTCCTCTGAGTTGTTTGTTTAGTTTGATGAGAGGGCTTTTATCCTGCTGGGTGCTGCACCTCCTAATTTTTGCCCTGATTTTCTTCCTTCTCTTATACAGCCTATTGATGTGATTCCACCAGGGGGGCTTGTTTTTTGAGTTACTTCTGTATTTCTTCCTGGTGGGTACAGCTATATCTATGCAGCTTGTATAGGGTTTCTGTGAACAGTTCCACATAGGCAGCAGTGTTCTTAGGGTTTATGAGGGCTTGAAATGTTGCCAGATTTTCACTTATTGGTAGAAAGTTAGCCTTAGAGTAGCTCCTGAATATTCCAAGGTTAACTGAGGTTTCAGGTTTTATTTTTACTTCAAAGGAGACCATTTTGTGGACTGACCTTACCAGGGAAGACATTACAGTAGGGGCTGTGCATATATCTCTCATATTAGTGAGGACCAGATCCAATATGGTTGCACCCCTGGTTGGTGTATTGACTATCTGGTCCAGGTAGTTTGTGTTTACAAAATCCAGGAATCATTGTGTCTGTATGTTTGGTATCATATAGGATTCCTAGTTAATAGTGGGGTAATTAAAGTCACTGATAAATATGGTATTGTGTTGAACGGTGAGTGTTTCCAATAAGTTTAAATACATGTTATGGGTTTCCTGGGTCGTAGTAGGGGACCTATAGCTTGCAAGGAACTGGTATAGGATTTTGCCTACAGTGATTTGAACAAAGAGAAGATCAAGTCTATTGTCTTGTTTCACCAGCATTGAAGTATATTTATTTTTGATGTAGATTGAAGCACCTCCACCTTTAGTGTCTGTCTGTGTAGTACCTGATCTAAATATGTGGAAGGCATTATAACCTTGCACTGTCAATGTGCTCTTTGCGGCTTTAAACCATGTCCCAGTTACTGCACAGGCATCATCATTAACTAGGGTGAGGAGAACTTCTAGAAATTGAAGTTTTTTGTTTAGACTCCTAGCCTTAAGCAGTAACACCATTGGATATTCTTGGTGGGTTTGCAGTACTTTCAGTCTGGCATTGTGTAAAAAGGACACTATTGCAGAGGACAGTGTTTTAGCTAATATTCAAAAGCCTAGAGGGGAGAAGTGCAGACCACCCCTGGCAGAGCAGCAGGGGGTCCTGTTACCATTCTCTTCCAGGCTGACAAATTTTGCACTCCCTTAGAATGACACCAGAAACTAAGCCAATTATTAATGTCAAAGATCTTTTGATCATATTTTGGCATAATTCTTGGAAGGTCTATATTAGAACACCGAACTTTCAAAATTTCGTGTGTTCTAATATCGACCCATTTTCAGTGAACACTGAAAATATCAAAGAAACAGAAAACCAAAATTTTTCCTAGGGAAAGAATTCAGTTGTCTGATTCTGTTGCTTCAGTATTTTCAGTGCTGTGGTGGAAAGTTACGGGTCAGGTTCAGGTAAGTGTGCGATTATGTGGATGTGAGGGTTAGGGCTGGGTAGGTGAGTTAGGGTTAGGTCACGGGTGAGGTAACTGTGCAATAGTGATGGACCATAGGGTTAGGGTTTGAGTTAAGGTAAGTGGATAGTTAGTGGTGTATGTATAGTTTAGTGTAGGGTTAGGTGTAAGAGTTTTGGTGTATGTGTGTGGATTGCTGTTTGTTTGGTGTGCTTGCATTGTGTGTATGTGTTTTGGAACAGCAAATTTTTCCCTAGGAAAAAATTTGCCGTTGTGTATGTTGGATGTTTTAAATTTTCGATTAATAGGGTTTGATATTAGAACACTTGAAATTTTGAAAGTTCGGTGTTCTAATATAGACCCTTCTTGGAGAAGGTAAAATGCTTCTTAATGCTAAGCTCATACCAGCATGGTACACATATTCTGAGACCTTCATGATGTCTCTCTTCATGTAATCTGGAGTAGTATGTCTCAGGTCATTTACACTCACATGGACTAAGACTGAGTCATACTTGTACTTCTAGCCAAATAACCTGGGTGTGTATGTAATGTGGTGGATCCTGGCCCCTGATAAGCAACTGACTGGGCATTTCTCCTTATTCCGTCTGGTGAGAGGGACATTGGTGTGTCTCACAAAGGAGTCCCCAATCACCAGACTGTTGAATTTTGTGGTGGCTAGCCTTATAGGCTAACAGGCAGAGGTTCCATGAGATATGGCTGTATGTGTTGTTGTGGGTGTTGTTTGAAAGAGTGCTTTTGGGGCTGCTGAGAGTATATGTTATGTGTACTTAATCTGGTAGGTATTTGGGGTTTAGGAAGATTACATTTGAGTGCCTCAGCATATGTGAGTCTGTGTGTCTGCTTTGTATTGTATGTGATGGGTGCAACGTGTGTACTACTGACAACCTTATTGACATTAGGAGTACTTTTATGTTAGAGCTTTGCTTCAAGTGACATTGTGTAAATACATTTCTCACACAACATATCAGTTTGTTTGAGAATTAACTGGTGTACAGGTATTCAGCTTAGAGAACCAGTACAGGTGATGCTCGGATCAAAACCTGTTCTCAGATCATTTCTCTGGACTCCATACTAAATCTTGACATTTGCTTTGTTGTATGAATGTGTTGATGTAGGAAATTCAAGTAAGTTCAGTACTGACTAAAACTACAGACAGATAAGTCATTTATAATTATGTAAATATTAATTGTGTGTTTGATGTGCGAACAACAAAAGCATTTCTACTGTTCGCTGTGCCCTTCTCCATTACCATGACACTAGCTAAAGCCCTTATTTTGTGAAACAGATGACAATAATGCAACAAGGAGATGTGAAATGGCTGAATGTATCACAGCATTACTAGCTGTACTCATTGCTACATATACCGTGTGATTCATTTCGTGTAACTCCTGCTAAATATTGCCTTCTGCATTTGTATGTTGCTTGGCACCATGTAAGTCACATTCACTGCTTAAAGAAAAAAATTAAAAATTTAGTTTTGTGCTGCCTATGTAGCACAAACCAGCCTGAATGCATTGCATGGCGGTCGGCACTCTGGAGAGCAAGAAGTGAAGAAAATACACCTGCACTTACCTCTCTTTGTGGCAAAAGGGGTAAGTGCAGTGAGCTTAAGGTTAAAGGACATTTGAGGCATGATTCAAATCCACCTAAATGATACCTTTACAGAGGTTGTCTGCATACTGCACATATTTAATCACATGTTGTGATACTATTGTGTTGCTTAAAATCAGACACTGTCACTGTTGCTACCGACATGTAATCATTAGTCTGTGCACTTTGGCATTATTTGTCATTTACTACAAGTCTGATAGTATGTTTTACAAAGCACATGTGTAATGTTCCAAGGAGATATGAGTAAGAAGGATTTTTCACTTGAATACATTACTTGCTGTGGTCATTATTACATATACCTATGAACTGAATTGAATTTCCTCTCTATTTTCCGCTACCATATGAACATTTCCTCGTGTCCCTTAAATTTGCTCTCTGCTTGGCAGTGCACAAACGCAGTTCACTACTCAACATTGAAAGTGAAAATTTTACTTTGGGCTGCCTCAGGCAGAGCAAATATGCCAGATGTTGCTCTGCGACAGTGATAGTACTTACTTTATAAAACTCACCTGACAGATGTCTAATTCTGTGGTACAAGATGTAACTGAAATTAATTAAGATAAATACAGCCCAAGAAGCATTACTCAAATCCTGTGTAGATATCACATTGCAATTATTCACAATGTGTCATGCTTTCTTCTTTTTAAGGTTCATTTGTTCACTGCTGGGTAGTGCACAAACATAATTCACTACCTAAGGAAAAAAAATGAATTTTTTTGTTTCGGGTGTCTTAAGTAATGCAAACAAATCTGGCAATGGTGTGACTTCCTCAGCACTCTGGACAGTAATTAGAGGAGACATTCCACCTGTCATAAAACTATTTCTGTGGCACAAGGAGTAAGGGCATTAATTTTAGATAAAGACCCCAGTTGATTAAGGGTTCAACTCCAGCTACAAGATACATTTTAAAAGAGATATAAGAAACCCGTTTCTCACATTTTGAGTAGGACTGTAACTCTAATTAAAAATGGTAAAATGTTACACCTAATTTTAGCAAGCAATGCATCAGTAATTTGTCACAAAAGCAGAAACCAACTGTCTGGTGGAGAAAATGACGTCCAATAATGGCATGTCAAAATCCAAATGAAGAAAAGGATGCGGAGGACAGATGTAAAATTAACACCTTTAATAGAAAATGAAAAAATGTATACAGCATTCAATTTAAATTAACAAAAATAAGTAAAATGGACAAGCACTTTTATGCCTGCAAATGGCACTTTTTCAGATGCTTAAAATGCAATACGAGCACATTCATTCATAAAAGCCCCATCAACCAATAAAATCCAGCAGCATTTTACGAAAAATTGTGATCAAACAGAAGACAGAACAGTTACAAAGTAGCTTACCTATTTGTCTAGAAAAAAGACTTAACTAGAGGTGTGGTTACAAAAATAATGTTTAAATCTCATTGCACAGTTTTCTAGTAATTACTTTTTATAATTAACCAAAATAGTGGCAATAATTATTTTTTATGCTTGTGGCTTGTGTCCCTCCCACATTGTCCAAAAGATAATCTGTCTCATTAATCATACAGGTTCCCCCTAAAGTCCTTCTATTCTCTGCACGTCTG
The DNA here is from genome assembly GCF_019279795.1 of Protopterus annectens. Lineage (NCBI taxonomy): Eukaryota > Metazoa > Chordata > Ceratodontiformes > Protopteridae > Protopterus > Protopterus annectens. The sequence continues at coordinate 501,685,249 of NC_056742.1, forward strand.
TGTGGTAAATCCTTAATTTATTACAAGTCCAAAATAAATGGCTCCGTGTGCCTACTGTTTCTTCCTGACATTGACAGCAATAGACTTCCATCCGGGGGAAATGACTTGCTGATCCTTTAGGGGGGTGTAGAAATACTGGTGTAGGCATTTTCAGCCAAAAATATTAAATATCCTTGCTTTTGTGACCTTTTAGGGATCACTTATATTTCCTCCCACCTTTTCTACAAGCCTGTTACTCCCAACATTTTTCCCTGCCTATCAACTTTCTACCACATTTCTTTTCATATCTAGCTCTTAGCACATTATACAATCTATTTATTAACATATTTTCACTGTCTTTCACAGTTCTTGCCTGTATTAACATTTCTGTCACTTGGGGTTTTCACATTTGTGTTCTGTTTGTTTCAGACTAATACTTTTCTTAGATTGCCAACAGGCTCCTATGTTTCATCCAGTCTACTCTGTTCACTCCATATCATTCTCCTAAGTCATGTAATGTTGTCTTTGTTCCTCATCTTTTAAGCTGCTATTATTTGCTTCCCATTTTTTAAACTCTGTATGCTTCACTAAAAACTGGGAGAGCCTATTCTGATAAGTGTGAGTTCAAAGTTCCACCATCTTTCTATGGAACTCTTTAGTTCATACATTATCATCTTTCTCAAATGTTCTAAACATATTTTGACTATTGAGTTCAGTCTTCCCTTCTGCCAGATCTGTATGTTATGTCTTTCCTGGGGTCCTTGATTTGTTAGTAAGAAAAATCTCCTTCCAGTTTGGGTTAAAATGTCTATCTCGTAATTTATATATTAAGGCTAATTGCATACTTAAATAATGCAATAGTATTCCTCTAAACTAATAGCCTCCAAGTCTCCTTCTTGTTCTAATTCCAGCATCACTTCGTACTCCACCCTAGGCCTGTGCCCTCCTCAGATATACTTAGATAGTTCCTCTTGCAGCACTCTATCTGCTATGTTAATAAGGAGTATAAATAGTGCTGCCCTGAGCATATCACCAAGTTTACTATGAATATTTTAATTGCCTGAATCCTTTGATTCATATCTACTTGTATCAGTTCCCACCATTGTATCGTACTTTTCATCTTATAGTTCATCACATTCCATGTCTCTCTTGGTGAATACTATGCTTTCTCACTAGTTAACTCCCTAGATATTTCATTTTGTAGAATCTTGAATAGTTAGTGATTTAGTGCTTGGGGGTATAGTTCATCACAATTTTTTTTTCTTCATTTATTTTACAGCGCACTTCTTCTGTGAAATGTTTGAATACTCTGAATAATCTAGCTATGTCCCTTTCTGCTTTCATCAAATGTATTATTACATCATTTGCAAAAATTCACCAACTTATATAGTTTATGTCCAACTGATTGCTCTTTTATTTCAAATTGTCTTATTTTATATGCAAAAGCTGATAAGTATAATGGAAAAATTAAATCAGACAGTGGACAGCCCTGCCTGGTATCTCTTTGACAGTGGACAGCCCTGCCCGGTATCTCTTTGACAGTGGGCAGCCCTGCCCGGTATCTCTTTGGGTCATTATCTACGGGGTCATTCACCCCACGAATTCAGGTTGGATTTATAGATTTCCTGGAGTAATGATTGTCCCATGCTACAAAACATAACTACATACTGAAACAGATGGGTTGTGAACCATAGATCCTTATGACTGTGGCAGGAGTCTTTGTAGCACTTAAAAAGATCATAAATCAAAGCAAGTTCCGGACATGTAATGCAAACATAAGGTAGTGAGCTAAAGGACATACATGTAATGTAAGCATAAGGTAGTGAGCTAAAGGACATACATGTAATGCAAACATAAGGTAGTGAGCTAAAGGACATACATGTAATGCAAACATAAGGTAGTGAGCTAAAGGACATACATGTAATGCAAACATAAGGTAGTGAGCTAAAGGACATACATGTAATGTAAACATAAGGTAGTGAGCTAAAGGACATACATGTAATGCAAACATAAGGTAGTGAGCTAAAGGACATACATGTAATGTAAGCATAAGGTAGTGAGCTAAAGGACATACATGTAATGCAAACATAAGGTAGTGAGCTAAAGGACATACATGTAATGCAAACATAAGGTAGTGAGCTAAAGGACATACATGTAATGTAAGCATAAGGTAGTGAGCTAAAGGACATACATGTAATGTAAGCATAAGGTAGTGAGCTAAAGGACATACATGTAATGCAAACATAAGGTAGTGAGCTAAAGGACATACATGTAATGCAAACATAAGGTAGTGAGCGAAAGGACATACATGTAATGTAAACATAAGGTAGTGAGCTAAAGGACATACATGTAATGCAAACATAAGGTAGTGAGCGAAAGGACATACATGTAATGTAAACATAAGTTAGTGAGCTAAAGGACATACATGTAATGCAAACATAAGGTAGATAGCTAAAGGACATACATGTAATGCAAGCATAAGGTAGTGAGCTAAAGGACATACATGTAATGTAAACATAAGGTAGTGAGCTAAAGGACATACATGTAATGCAAACATAAGGTAGTGAGCTAAAGGACATACATGTAATGCAAACATAAGGTAGTGAGCTAAAGGACATACATGTAATGCAAACATAAGGTAGTGAGCTAAAAGACATACATGTAATGCAAACATAAGGTAGATAGCTAAAGGACATACATGTAATGCAAGTATAAGGTACTGAGCTAAAGGACATACATGTAATGTAAACATAAGGTAGTGAGCTAAAGGACATACATGTAATGCAAACATAAGGTAGTGAGCTAAAGGACATACATGTAATGTAAGCATAAGGTAGTGAGCTAAAGGACATACATGTAATGCAAACATAAGCTAGTGAGCTAAAGGACATACATGTAATGTAAACATAAGGTAGTGAGCTAAAGGACATACATGTAATGTAAGCATAAGGTAGTGAGCTAAAGGACATACATGTAATGTAAACATAAGGTAGTGAGCTAAAGGACATACATGTAATGCAAACATAAGGTAGTGAGCTAAAGGACATACATGTAATGTAAGCATAAGGTAGTGAGCTAAAGGACATACATGTAATGCAAACATAAGGTAGTGAGCTAAAGGACATACATGTAATGTAAACATAAGGTAGTGAGCTAAAGGACATACATGTAATGTAAACATAAGGTAGTGAGCTAAAGGACATACATGTAATGCAAACATAAGGTAGTGAGCTAAAGGACATACATGTAATGTAAACATAAGGTAGTGAGCAAAAGGACATACATGTAATGTAAGCATAAGGTAGTGAGCTAAAGGACATACATGTAATGTAAGCATAAGGTAGTGAGCTAAAGGACATACATGTAATGCAAACATAAGGTAGTGAGCTAAAGGACATACATGTAATGTAAGCATAAGGTAGTGAGCTAAAGGACATACATGTAATGCAAACATAAGGTAGTGAGCTAAAGGACATACATGTAATGTAAACATAAGGTAGTGAGCTAAAGGACATACATGTAATGTAAACATAAGGTAGTGAGCTAAAGGACATACATGTAATGCAAACATAAGGTAGTGAGCTAAAGGACATACATGTAATGTAAACATAAGGTAGTGAGCTAAAGGACATACATGTAATGTAAGCATAAGGTAGTGAGCTAAAGGACATACATGTAATGCAAACATAAGGTAGTGAGCTAAAGGACATACATGTAATGCAAACATAAGGTAGTGAGCTAAAGGACATATGTAATGTAAGCATAAGGTAGTGAGCTAAAGGACATACATGTAATGTAAGCATAAGGTAGGAGCTAAAGGACATACATGTAATGTAAGCATAAGGTAGTGAGCTAAAGGACATACATGTAATGCAAACATAAGGTAGTGAGCTAAAGGACATACATGTAATGTAAACATAAGGTAGTGAGCTAAAGGACATACATGTAATGTAAACATAAGGTAGTGAGCTAAAGGACATACATGTAATGCAAACATAAGGTAGTGAGCTAAAGGACATACATGTAATGTAAGCATAAGGTAGTGAGCTAAAGGACATACATGTAATGTAAACATAAGGTAGTGAGCTAAAGGACATACATGTAATGCAAACATAAGGTAGTGAGCTAAAGGACATACATGTAATGTAAACATAAGGTAGTGAGCTAAAGGACATACATGTAATGCAAACATAAGGTAGTGAGCTAAAGGACATACATGTAATGTAAACATAAGGTAGTGAGCTAAAGGACATACATGTAATGTAAACATAAGGTAGTGAGCTAAAGGACATAGATGTAATGCAAACATAAGGTAGTGAGCTAAAGGACATACATGTAATGTAAATATAAGGTAGTGAGCAAAAGGACATACATGTGATGCAAACATAAGGTAGTGAGCAAAAGGACATACATGTAATGCAAACATAAGATAGTGAGCAAAAGGACATACATGTAATGCAAACATAAGGTAGTGAGCAAAAGGACATACATGTAATGTAAGCATAAGGTAGTGAGCTAAAGGACATACATGTAATGCAAACATAAGGTAGTGAGCTAAAGGACATACATGTAATGCAAACATAAGGTAGTGAGCAAAAGGACATACATGTAATGCAAACATAAGATAGTGAGCTAAAGGACATACATGTAATGCAAACATAAGATAGTGAGCTAAAGGACATACATGTAATGTAAACATAAGGTAGTGAGCTAAAGGACATACATGTAATGCAAACATAAGGTAGTGAGCTAAAGGACATACATGTAATGTAAACATAAGGTAGTGAGCTAAAGGACATACATGTAATGTAAACATAAGGTAGTGAGCTAAAGGACATGCATGTAATGCAAACATAAGGTAGTGAGCTAAAGGACATACATGTAATGTAAGCATAAGGTAGTGAGCTAAAGGACATACATGTAATGCAAACATAAGGTAGTGAGCTAAAGGACATACATGTAATGTAAACATAAGGTAGTGAGCTAAAGGACATACATGTAATGTAAACATAAGGTAGTGAGCTAAAGGACATGCATGTAATGCAAACATAAGGTAGTGAGCTAAAGGACATACATGTAATGTAAACATAAGGTAGTGAGCAAAAGGACATACATGTAATGTAAACATAAGGTAGTGAGCAAAAGGACATACATGTAATGCAAACATAAGATAGTGAGCAAAAGGACATACATGTAATGCAAACATAAGGTAGTGAGCAAAAGGACATACATGTAATGCAAACATAAGATAGTGAGCTAAAAGACATACATGTAATGCAAACATAAGATAGTGAGCAAAAGGACATACATGTAATGCAAACATAAGGTAGTGAGCAAAAGGACATACATGTAATGCAAACATAACATAGTGAGCTAAAGGGCATACATGTAATGCAAACATAAGATAGTGAGCTGATGGACATACATGTAATGCAAACATAAGGTTGTGAGCAAAAGGACATACATGTAATGCAAACATAACATAGTGAGCTAAAGGACATACATGTAATGTAAACATAAGGTAGTGAGCTAAAGGACATACATGTAATGTAAACATAAGGTAGTGAGCTAAAGGACATACATGTAATGCATCAGTCAAATCAGAATTGTCACATCCTGAGCAGTATTACCATGGCTTTCTGAAACTCTTGTTTAGAATATTATGATCCATTCTACAAACTATGCTGAAACCGAGAAAATGTTTCCATTAGCTTTCTCTTCTTAGCGAAAGCAGACAACCTGCACACATTCGCAGTCTCATTTATTCTAGCCTGATCTGCTCCTGAACAAATATGCACAGAACAGGTTTCAAATCAAAATCTCTTCTCTCTAGTGAGCAGCAGAACCACCTGCACCATGTTTTAACATAGTTTTGTGTGCATGGAAGGAATAACTTTTTCAATATGAAAATGTTCCCAAATGAAATCAGGAACAGCAGTGGGAACAATGCAGTCATGGTAGGCCTAGTGTTAAACTTGGATGGTTTGCTTAGGATGTACCAATCTGCAAAATAACATACTATTTCATGACCCTCTTATGGAAAGTTATCACAGAGAACATGAAATGTCTCTACAACCTAATCTTTCTGCAGAAATGTGAGTGCTATCAGTTTTAAGCTCTAAATGAAATTTAGTACATTTCCTGTATAATGTTGCTAACCCTAAATGCTTCACTTTCCACTGAATAATTTGAAAAATATGAAAGAGGCAACCTTTGAATATGGCACTATTGATAACTGACATTACTTTTAATGGCCGCAGTTTCAAAATCACTTAAAACATTCAATATTAGCAGATAGATTAGTACTGGACAATTACTGAAAGATGCCATGCCAAAGAAAATGATATGCCCTAAGTGGCCTCTAGTACATCAAATGGTACACAACCAAAAGGATGCTCTGTGTATTAAGACAAGTTGAAATCACCAAATAAGTAACACAAAAATCAAACAGTATTCTAGCAGTATAGTTTTAGTATTAAGACAAAGCTGTGTATATTGTGTAATTGCCATTACATGGTACCTTTTGTAAGAAAGGTTTTGTTCATTAGCCAGAGAGTGGCTCTGCTGAGATCTCGTAGATTATCTTTGGTATAAATGACTGTTATACAGGTATCTGTTGCTATATCTGACAATCTCTGCACCTGAAATAGCTCATACCTGATTGGGAAATCAGCCCCATGTATAACTTTCTAGTGGAATCTCATTCCCAGTGATGGTTATAATGTGCTTCCTATTAAATCTCTTAACCTGCTGTATCACAACTTTCCAACTAGGGAGCGACACAATGCATTTTAAAGGTGTGGATGGAATAACATTCCCACCAACAAACAACAGTATATCCCTAGATAATGCATCTCTCTTGTTCAGGTCTGCACAAGCCACATAACTCTCAAAATTTGTGGAGTCGCTACTGCGCTGATGTCCTACTGACATTCTTAATTCTTCACCCACTTTACTGCATGACCTTTATACTTTTCAGTAAACGTCTGCATGAATACCCATTTTTTATTTATTTACCTTTTCCAGGTGACACACTTACCTGTCTGTTATCAATATCTCTTTTCTTTCGTGATCTGGACATCACGTACACTGTACCAGCAGTCTTGGATATACTGTGTTCGATATCTGCCATATTTGTGAGTCAGTTACAGATCTACGCAAGATTAGTTCAAGTAGAGCTTTTTATAAAAAATGTATCTTTTGGGCTTTTATGTTGTACTCCAGCAAGGACATGAATGTTTGACTTATTGGTCTTGATTATTTTCAAGTTGGAATTATGGTAAGCTGATGTTATGAAACAGACCCATATATACTAAGGTAAATAGAAAATTTGCTGCCTCTAGAGATTGTTACATGGTACTACCTTTCATCCTCCATAAAGTCCTTACCTCATGAAGAATTGTCAAGAATAAAATGGATTTGTAGTAAATGTGAGGATGTTTTGCATGACTGCGAATGAAACTGAGTGTGTCTGTTAATAGGGGATATATGAAAGAGAACATAACCATAATGAGCTGACTTCCAAAAGAAAGCTGCACGCAGCAAAGTGTGCCAAAGCAAGACTTTCGTGGACAAAGTGTAGATGTAATTCTAGGAAATAACAAAAGTCAGGCACAAATGCTACTCAGTTGTGTGTGCCATACTCCAAAACACAATATGTGTATACAATGACAATGAAACACAACAAAGCAGGACACCAGTATGCAAGCACTCAGTGGAGGTGATTTGTGCTATTCTCAGATAACTTCAAGTTAATGCATTATTATGGATTCCTCTTACTCATAAATGTTTACTGATGTGTAATCCATATAACAGACAGCCACACACAATCAAATGGCATTTTATTTATTGATTTATTTTTATTTTACATTTGTTTATCGGGTAGTGTCTGACTGGATTGACAGCCCATTTTCAGCAGAGACCTTGGGAGAAAAGCTCCAATAACATACAGTACAATTTAGACAGTGGACTAAAACAAATATGAATCAGTACATATTAAACTGATTCAACAGTACAGTACAGCATTTACAGTATCTGAAGAATTAAGAGTACACATTGGTGTATAAGATATAATATTAAAATGGCTTGATATCACTTACCCGAACTGTGGGACGTCGAAAGGATGATGTGTAAACTTACGGTTAATAAGGTGCAGGAAATTGAATGACAACCGGTCGAATGAGGTTAGTCGAGAGTTAAGAGGTTAGTTGGAAAAGTGAAGTAGAGAGACTGTGGAGGGAGGTCATGCTTCAGTGAGGAACAGGGAAGTAGCCCATTTCCTCACTGTAATGCAATCTCATTGTTGGTATATTTAAGTAGTAGGGTGTTTGGGGCAGATTCCCCCCACATAGGGGAGGGAGTGCATAGAGGGCATAGCCCCCCTCCAAAAAAGTAGAGGTGAGCTAACTGCCATGTCTGGAAGGGGAATGTCAACATTGTGGAATACACTTTATCGTGAAAACTATTTTTCACATTCCTCTCTTCTGATGTTTTAGGCTTAGATGTTATTTTTCAGTCAAATGCACATTTGATGTTAGTGCATTTGCCCTTATCATGGTAAACTATTAAAACTGGCTAATAATTTACATGTGGAACTCAGAGGAATTTTAAAGAGTACAGATTGATTAAGACATGAAAAAGACAGATAGCTTTTAACTAGATAGAATTGTGAGAAAAGTATTAGTGAGTAGAAGAGGGTAAGACAAGGAAAAATGCAGAAGTGGAAGGAAAAGAAAGGATTTTAAGCAGGAGTGACCGACACTGATGCATGAAAGAGAAAAAGCTACAGTCTGTATGTAGGGGAAGGGCAAGGTGGTGCAGAAATCTTTAGGAATTAACCAGGAGAACAACAGGGGCAAATCCAGTTGTTTTTAAGGAGTTCTTTTAGTATTGATTTAAAAGCAGGATAGGAGCGAGTGCTTTGAATGTTTAGTGGAATGAATTCCGGTGCTTGAAAATTTTGTTTGAGTAGAGGGAGTCTCCATGGGTGTTATGAGACTATGTAATTTTGAGCAGTCATCTGTTGGTGGACCTGAGGGATCTGCTGCTGGCATGTAGTTGGACCAGGGTTGAAATTGCAGGGCAGTCATTAGGGTTTTGAATAATTCTGTGGGTGAAGGTAAGTTGGTTTAGTGTTAAGAGGTTTGGGAGTTCGAGCCAGTTTAGTTGTGTAAGAGCAATGCAGTGATAAGCTTTATGAGGGAGATTTGTGGCAAACTTAGCTGTTTTGTTGTAGCAGGATTCAAGGTTTTGGAGGTCAGCTTTGCATAAGTTGGTGAAATTCTGCGAGCAATATAATAGAGTAGCTAGAAGCTGTGATCAAGCAGTGGCTAGCTTGGCTTGTGGTGTAAGATTGGATTTTGCCCTATAGAGAGCACTAAGTTTGGCATGGACTTTTTTGATTGTTTGGGATATATGAATGTCAAATTTTAGTTGGTCATCTATAGTAATACCTAGGAGTTTGGCCTGGTTAGTTGGCTCACTTTTACTGCCATGCGTGGATAGGATAAGAGAGGGGATGAGAGTTATTTTTGGTAGATTTGTTTGCGAATATAACTAAATTAGTCTTTTTATGGTTAAGAATGAGTTGGTGGCTACTAAGGGATGAGTCAGTTTCCTGAAATGCTTTTTGCATTTTGTGCTGGAGTTCTAGGGGTGAGGGGCTTGATACGATAAAACTTGTGTCATTGGCATACTGTATGATTGAGGCTAGTTAGATAGTAGACATAAGGTTATTTGTAAAGATGATGAAGAGAAGGGGGCTCAATATGGACCCTTGGGGTACACCAGGGTTAATAGTCAGAAGACGGCAGAGATTGTGGTCCCATCTAGTGGCTTGTTGCCTGTTTGATAGATAACTGTGGAACCATGTTAGGCTAGCTTGATTGAGGTTGCAAGTGGCAAGTTTGTTAAGAAGGAGTTGGTGGGAAATGGTGTCAAAAGCCTTTGATATGTCCAGGAAAATTGCAGAGACTAACTGACCATTGTTCATAAGGTGGTGAATGGTGTCAGTTAAAGCTATTAGGGCCGTGTTAGTACTATGCTTGGGGTGGAAATCCTGCTGAGTGTCTACTAGAAGGTTATTTAATGTAAGGTGGTTTAGGAGTTGTTGCTGAAAACAATTCTGAAGGATCTTGGCTATGGGAGGGAGGATTGCTATGGGGCGGTAGTTAGCGACACCTCTAGAGGGGCCACCCTTGTGGACGGGAATGATGTGAGTTATTTTCCAGACGTGGGGTACACATTGTTCGGAGACAGAATGAGTGATTCAAACTGAGATAGGGTAGGCAATAGATGGGGCTGCGATTTTTAGGAATTAATTTGGCAGCTGGTCGGCAGCAAGGCAGCAGGGTTTTAGTTTGCTTAGAAGATTTTTTATGTAGGTTGTTTGAATAGGTTTAAAAGAGAAGGATTCTGTTCTGCCAGATACTGGGGGGGGGGGTTGTGAGTGGTGGGTGTTGATGGAATGTAGGAGGTTGGAGATAGAGTTAATGAAGTATGAGTTAAACTGTGAGGCTAAGAGTTCAGAGGTATTTGATGTAGTAGGAGAGGGGATGGTGGGCCTACCAGAGTTGAGGTGGTAGTTGATTGTTTGCCAGAATTTTTGTGGGTTTTGAATGTGCTTTTATTGTGAGGATTGGAAGTAGAATTGTTTATCATGGTTGATTTTTTTCTTAGTTTGGTTTCTGACTTGCTGGTATTTGGTAAGCATGGTTTTGTCCTTGGATGATAGGTATAGGGCTCTGGCTTTGTCTCTTTGTTTAATTAGTAGTTTAGTATCAGGAGACAGCCATGGAAGTTGTTTTACTTTGCTGCATATTTTTCTGGTGGGGGCAAGGCAATTTAGGATTTTAAGGAATTTGTTGTTAAAGACTTCTACTGCTGGGTCCAGTTGTAGGTGTTTTAATGGTGACCAGTTGCAATTTTGAAGTAGTTGATTAAATAGGTCAGTGGAAAAATGTTTTTTTAGTGCGGATGTATTTACATGGAGTGTGTGTTTTGATTTGAAGTTTTTTTCTTAGCAGAAATGTAGGGGTCTGGTCATTAAGTTTAATGGGTAGACAGCCAGATTGATAACTCTGGTTTGGCTTATTTGTTAATATCCAGTCCAATAAAGATTGTTTTTTATTATGTTTATCAGCATGAGTGGGGCAATCTACAACTTGGGAGAAATTAAAGAGGTTGATGAAATCTGTAGGACTGTCAGAGGAGCAGGAGAGCCAGTCCAGGTTAAAGTCTCCTAAGATGATAGTTTCTTGGCTGAAAAAGGAAGAAGATCAGGACAGAAGAAGCTCTATGCTGTGGAGATTGTTTCCAGGGGACAGATACGCAACAATAATAATAAGTGATTTATGGGCAAATCTGTTGTTGTACAGTCTAGTTTTTCTACTTTTAGGGAGTCTTTAAACATGACTGCTACACCACTGCCTCTTTTGATTAGTCTGTCTTGTCTAATTACATTATAACTGCTGTATGTAATTTACAATTCTTTGATGTGTGGTTTTAATCAGGTTTCGGTAATTGCTACTATTTCTGGGGAGTAGGTGGCCAGAATAGTGTGAAATTCAGTGATTTTGTTTACAATGCTCCTTAGATTAAAATTAGTTATTAGTAGGGCAGAAGCAGAAATTTTAGGCAGGGAGGAAGGAATCTTGGAATCTGAGAGATCTTGGTTTGGAGAGTATAGTTGGTGTGATTGAGTAGTGGGTAATACATATTTAGGCCCTGAGCTGGGAAGGATGTATGTCTGTAATTTTATATGTGCTAGGGAATAGAGTAGCAGATTTTTTTAGTTTGGAGATAGCTAGATGGAGATAGTGTGAGGTTGTGAGAGCTGTGTGTGTTTGAGGGAAAATAGGAGGCAGTTTGGAGTGTGCAGAAGTTGTGGACATATGTCGCTATAGTGTAAAAATGGTTGCTGATGATTAGTGTGTGTTTGTGAGGGGGGCTGTTGGTTATATATTTCATAGTTGTGGAGATCAGAGGCAGTAGATGTCATGTAGAGAAGGCATGTTAGGATAAAGATGTAGGGCAGTGTGAGATGGGGTTGCATGTTTGGAGTAAAACTGGGGAGTGGAGTTGTTTAGAGAATGTTGGGGAGAGATGATTTATATAAAGTCCTAATGAATTGGGGAGAGATGGTTTATATAAAGTCCTAATGTATTAGGGAGAGATGGTTTATATAAAGTCCTAATGTATTGGGGAGAGATGGTATATATAAAGTCCTAATGTATTGGGGAAAGATGGTATATATAAAGTCCTAATGTATTGGGGAGAGATGGTATATATAAAGTCCTAATGTATTGGGGAGAGATGGTTTATATAAAGTCCTAATGTATTGGGGAGAGATGGTTTATATAAAGTCCTAATGTATTGGGGAGAGATGGTTTATATAAAGTCCTAAAGTATTGGGGAGAGATGGTATATATAAAGTCCTAATGTATTGGGGAGAGATGGTTTATATAAAGTCCTAATGTATTGGGGAGAGATGGTATATATAAAGTCCTAATGTATTGGGGAGAGATGGTTTATATAAAGTCCTAATGGATTGGGGAGAGATGGTATATATAAAGTCCTAATGTATTGGGGAGAGAAGGTATATATTAAGTCCTAATGTATTGGGGAGAGATGGTATATATAAAGTCCTAATGTATTGGGGAGAGATGGTATATATAAAGTCCTAATGTACTGGGGAGAGATGGTTTATATAAAGTCCTAATGTATTGGGGAGAGATGGTATATATAAAGTCCTAATGTATTGGGGAGAGATGGTTTATATAAAGTCCTAATGTATTGGGGAGAGATGGTATATATAAAGTCCTAATGTATTGGGGAGAGATGGTATATATAAAGTCCTAATGTATTGGGGAGAGATGGTATATATAAAGTCCTAATGTATTGGGGAGAGATGGTATATATAAAGTCCTAATGTATTGGGGAGAGATGGTTTATATAAAGTCCTAATGTATTGGGGAGAGATGGTATATATAAAGTCCTAATGTATTGGGGAGAGATGGTATATATAAAGTCCTAATGTATTGGGAAGAGATGGTATATATAAAGTTCTAATGTATTGGGGAGAGATGGTTTATATAAAGTCCTAATGTATTGGGGAGAGATGGTACATATAAAGTCCTAATGTATTGGGGAGAGATGGTATATATAAAGTCCTAATGTATTGGGGAGAGATGGTATATATAAAGTCCTAATGTATCGGGGAGAGATGGTATATATAAAGTCCTAATGTATTGGGGAGAGATGGTTTATATAAAGTCCTAATGTATTGGGGAGAGATGGTTTATATAAAGTCCTAATGTATTGGGGAGAGATGATATATATAAAGTCCTAATATATTGGGGAGAGATGGTATATAAACCCAACCCAGGCCCTCTAACCTCCAAAAAAACATACAAAACTCACATCAAACCTCTCTCTCCCTCATTCACTGCATCCTCTGACTTATTATCTTTAGCCCATCTCAACATACGTAGTATCTGCAACAAAATCAGTCAACTGCATGCCCTACTAGAAGTAAACAACTTTGACATCCTATGCTTATCAGAAACCTGGCTAAAGCCCTCTATTAAAGACATTGAAATTACCCCACCTGGATATAGCATTCTCAGATTTGATCGTACCTCCAAAAAAGGAGGTGGAGTAGCTATTCTATATAAAACACAACTAAAGCTTACTCTTCTGGATCTCACCCTTAACCAAAACATTAATGCCGAAATAATTGGTTCCAAAATTCAAATCAACAACACTAAATCTATAAATATTATCTGTGCATACCTCCCCCCTGGAAATAATATCCCCATCTTAGAACAACTTCTTGAGCACCTCTCTATAAACCTCCCTCAAGAAACACTATTTCTAGGGGACTTTAACATCGACTGGAATTCTTGTAGCAATGATAACCCCACCTCCCACATAAATCTTTTTGGTTTCAAACAACTTATTGGCAGTCCAACTAGAATAAATAATAAAAGTAAAAAAGAAACCACCTTAGATTGGATTCTTACTAACTCCCCCCTACAAAACTACCAGACTGGCATCCTTCCAGCTGATCTTAGTGATCACTCTCTTACTTATGTCATTAGGGCCAAAACTAAGCTAAACCTACCTACCTCACATAAAACAATATATTCAAAAAAACACTTTAATCCCGAAGGATTCCTAACAGAACTGTCACAATACAACTGGACCCCTCTCAAATATCTCTCACTCAACAATGCTGTTGAACACTTCAACTCAGCATTCCTGGCCATCCTGAATCAACATGCCCCAAAACGTATCATTAGAACAAAGACCAAAATAGCACCCTGGCTAACTTCTAATACCAAACAAACAATTACACTTAGAAATAAATCGTGGAAAAATGGCGGTCCTCCAGAAAACCAAACGATCACCAAATCTTCAAAAACTCAGAAATAAAACCAAAAAGCTATACTTGCAGATAAAAAATTATTACCTTGAACTACAACAATCAACCAAAAAGAACCAAAAGTTTTGGTCCACTATCAATAATCTTCTTACCCCAGGCAAAGTAGTTACACCAAACCCACAAAACTTAGATCCTGACAACCCCTCTTTAATAGCCAATAACTTCAACACCTTCTTTACTACTTCCATACAAAATCTAGCTAACCACTTAACCCTGATTCCTCCCAACTGCTCTTAAATAACAGTGACAACTGCCTTCCACCCTGCAACTTCAACCCATACCTACCTCCTACATACAATCTCTTTTACAAAAACTTAAATCTACTACACCCTCAGCTGATAACCTTCCAGCTGAATTTCTTCAAATAGCAGCCAAAGCTATCGCCTACCCTGTCTCTATCCTCATAAACAGATCCATAAAAGAAAGTACCTTTCCCTCAATCTGGAAAATATCACATATCATACCCCTACACAAAGGAGGCAAAGCCACAGACCTTTCAAACTTTCGTCCTATAGCACTACTATCTCCACTAGCTAAAATCATGGAAAAATGCATACACAAACAACTACTTAACCATCTCCTTCAACACAATCTACTGGCAAATACTCAACATGGATTTAGACCTTCACATAGTACTACCACTGCTCTACTTTCCTTTTCTAACACCATCAACTGTAATCGTAACAACAACAAACTAACCTCTTCTCTTTTCCTAGACCTGTCAAAAGCCTTCGACATGGTCAACCACACACTTCTACTACACATATTAAAATCCCTTGCTTTGGATACCTCCTCCTTAACCTGGTTCTCGTCTTATCTCGAAAACCGACAACAAGCAGTTCTCTGGAAAAATTGTCTATCTTCACTACTACCTATCTCTTTAGGAGTTCAACAAGGATCCATACTAGGCCCACTCCTATTCTCTATCTTTATTAATGACCTCCAAGCATCTATCCAAAACACTACATGTATACAATATGCAGATGATTCCACAATTATTTGCACAGCCTCCACTCAATCTGAACTCCACTCACTCACACAAGCTACCTTTTCTATCGTCGAACACTGGTTCTCAAAAAGATGTCTTCTCCTCAATCCCAAGAAAACAAAACTACTACTTTTCTCACCTACACACAAATCTACACAACTTAACTTCTCTATTACTGCAGGAGATAACTCCCTCATCTCCCCAGACTTATCAACCAAACTACTTGGTGTTACTATTGATAATAATCTAAGCTATGATTACCATATCAACAACACCATAAAAGCAGTTAATAAAAAAATTGGCTCACTATACAGAATCAAACCCTACCTAACACCTGAAGCACGGACCACCTTAGCACAAACATATCTCATCTTGACCCTATTGTATGCCTCCTCTATTTACACTAACCTCTCAAAAAGTAACCTTAAGAAACTTACGACATCCTACCACAATATAGCTCGCTTTGCCACAGCATCCCAGTATAGAACACACCACTGTCTAAACTTAAAACACTTACACTGGTTGGAACTTCCCAACAAGATTACATATCAACAACTCCTAATAACACATAACATATTATATCAACCATCTAAAACACCTGCTCTCACTAATCTTCTGAGCCCTTATAATAACCTGAAACAACTACGTTCTGCTGAAAAGCTTCAAGTCAAAACAACTCAATTACCAATTCTGCAGGTAACTGCCTTTTTCCCAATGCAGTAGGCAAAATATGGAATAACCTCCCATCACACATTACCTCGATAGGCTCCTTTGATCTTTTTAAGAAACAACTCCTTGAACATCTTAAAACTTCTGGCTCTGCTCTTGTACCAATCCCGACTGAGAAACCTAATACCTTCTACTATCATTCTTTCTTACTTCTCAACTGCAATCCTTCTCTGTGTTCTCAAACATCCTAATGACTTTACAGTTTCTACTGTTCAAAAAAAAAAAAAAATAAAAATTATTAATTATTGTATATACACTAATATGTATGCAATGATCTGTATGGAGTGTAGTTCTAGATATAATCAATGTCTCTTGCAATTTATGTGTTCTATTTTTCTTGATCTAGACTAATAACTATCCATGATAACTTAATATCTGCTAAAAGAACTCATAGTTAATCTTCAATTTTGTATAACCTTTGTTTTAATTCTGTGGAGCTTTTCTCCCCGGGCCTCCACTGAAAATGGAAATTATCCAGCTGGACTAGCCCGGTCAACAAATGTAAAATAAATAAATAAATAAATAAAATAAATTGGGGAGAGATGGTTTATATAAAGTCCCAATGTATTGGGGAGAGATGGTTTATATAAAGTCCTAATGTATTGGGGAGAGATGGTTTATATAAAGTCCTAATGTATTGGGGAGAGATGGTATATATAAAGTCCTAATGTATTGGGGAGAGATGGTATATATAAAGTCCTAATGTATTGGGGAGAGATCGTATATATAAAATCCCAATGTATTGGGGAGAGATGGTTTATATAAAGTCCTAATGTATTGGGGAGAGATGGTATATATAAAGTCCTAATTTATTGGGGAGAGATGGTATATATAAAGTCCTAATGTATTGGGGAGAGATGGTATATATAAAGTCCTAATGTATTGGGGAGAGATGGTATATATAAAGTCCTAATGTATTGGGGAGAGATGGTTTATATAAAGTCCTAATGTATTGGGGAGAGATGGTATATATAAAGTCCTTATGTATTGGGGAGAGATGGTTTATATAAAGTCCTAATGTATTGGGGAGAGATGGTTTATATAAAGTCCTAATGTATTGGGGAGAGATGGTTTATATAATGTCCTAATGTATTGGGGAGAGATGGTTTATATAAAGTCCTAATGTATTGGGGAGAGATGGTATATATAAAGTCCTAATGTATTGGGGAGAGATGGTATATATAAAGTCCTAATGTATTGGGGAGAGATGGTTTATGTAAAGTCCTAATGTATTGGGGAGAGATGGTATATATAAAGTCCTAATGTATTGGGGAGAGATGGTTTATATAAAGTCCTAATGTATTGGGGAGAGATGGTTTATATAAAGTCCTAATGTATTGGGGAGAGATGGTATATATAAAGTCCTAATGTACTGGGGAGAGATGGTTTATATAAAGTCCTAATGTATTGGGGAGAGATGGTTTATATAAAGTCCTAATGTATTGGGGAGAGATGGTATATATAAAGTCCTAATGTATTGGGGAGAGATGGTATATATAAAGTCCTAGTGTATTGGGGAGAGATGGTATATATAAAGTCCTAATGTATTGGGGAGAGATGGTATATATAAAGTCCTAATGTATTGGGGAGAGATGGTATATATAAAGTCCTAATGTATTGGGGAGAGATGGTTTATATAAAGTCCTAATGTATTGGGGAGAGATGGTATACATAAAGTCCTAATGTATTGGGGAGAGATGGTATATATAAAGTCCTAATGTATTGGGGAGACATGGTTTATATAAAGTCTTAATGTATTGGGGAGCGATGGTATATATAAAGTCCTAATGTATTGGGGAGAGATGGTTTATATAAAGTCCTAATGTATTGGGGAGAGATGGTATATATAAAGTCCTAATGTATTGGAGAGAGATGGTATATATAAAGTCCTAATGTATTGGGGACAGATGGTATATATAAAGTCCTAATGTATTGGGGAGAGATGGTATATATAAAGTCCTAATGTATTGGGGAGAGATGGTATATATAAAGTCCTAATGTATTGGGGAGAGATGGTTTATATAAAGTCCTAATGTATTGGGTAGAGATGGTTTATATAAAGTACTAATGTATTGGGGAGAGATGGTATATATAAAGTCCTAATGTATTGGGGAGAGATGGTATATATAAAGTCCTAATGTATTGGGGAGAGATGGTATATATAAAGTCCTAATGTATTGGGGAGAGTTGGTATATATAAAGTCCTAATGTATTGGGGAGAGATGGTATATATAAAGTCCTAATGTATTGGGGAGAAATGGTATATATAAAGTCCTAATGTATTGGGGAGAGATGGTATATATAAAGTCCTAATGTAATGGGGAGAGATGGTTTATATAAAGTCCTAATGTATTGGGAAGAGATGGTTTATATAAAGTCCTAATGTATTGGGGAGAGATGGTATATATAAAGTCCTAATGTATTGGGGAGAGATGGTTTATATAAAGTCCTAATGTATTGGGGAGAGATGGTTTATATAAAGTCCTAATGTATTGGGGAGAGATGGTTTATATAAAGTCCTAATGTATTGGGGAGAGATGGTTTATATAAAGTCCTAATGTATTGTGGAGAGATTGTTTATATAAAGTTCTAATGTATTGGGGAGAGATGGTTTATATAAATTCCTAATGTATTGGGGAGAGATGGTTTATATAAAGTCCTAATGTATTGGGGAGAGATGGTTTATATAAAGTCGTAATGTATTGGGGAGAGATGGTTTATATAAAGTCCTAATGTGTTGGGGAGAGATGGTTTATATAAAGTCCTAATGTATTGGGGACAGATGGTTTATATAAAGTCCTAATGTATTGGGGACAGATGGTTTATATAAAGTCCTAATGTACTGGGGAGAGATGGTTTATATAAAGTCCTAATGTATTGGGGAGAGATGGTTTATATAAAGTCCTAATGTATTGGGGAGAGATGGTATATATAAAGTCCTAATGTATTGGGGAGAGATGGTTTATATAAAGTCCTAATGTATTGGGGAGAGATGGTATATATAAAGTCCTAATGTATTGGGGAGAGATGGTATATATAAAGTCCTAATGTATTGGGGAGAGATGGTATATATAAAGTCCTAATTTATTGGGGAGAGATGGTATATATAAAGTCCTAATGTATTGGGGAGAGATGGTATATATAAAGTCCTAATGTATTGGGGAGAGATGGTATATATAAAGTCCTAATGTATTGGGGAGAGATGGTATATATAAAGTCCTAATGTATTGGGGAGAGATGGTATATATAAAGTCCTGAGTAATGTAGAGCTAAGGATATGGAGTCAGTAGTGTAGGTTGAGGAAGGGAGGTGGGAGAAAAGAAAAGATATAGGAAGTTTGGAGATTGGCGTGTAGGAGGAGGAAGGAAGTTGCATCAGCAGGAAAGGGTGTGGCTATGAGAGTATAAATCTAAGGAAAGTGGGGGTGGGTGAGAATGGGGGTAGCATAGGGGAGCGGAGTGAGTCTGAGTGTAGTGAGGATAAATGGAGTGGGTTGGAACCCACTGGGTGAAAGGACAGCAAGGAAGAAAAACAGTTACTGCTGTCTGCGCAGTTAACCACTGTTGTATAGATGAGGAAGTAAGTTTACTAGGTTTGTTGAGCAAAATAAAATGTATCTAAGAGTCTACAGCAAGGAAATGTAGAGGGGATAGCTTTAGAGGGCATGGAGTAGTTCCTACTGTGGGAGTTGGGATTTATCAATAAACTATTGGCAAAACAATAAAGTGGTGTAATGTAGGAGACAAAATAAAGGGTTTTACATGTCGTATAGTAGTTTTTTATTGGGAAAAAATGGGAGAAAATATTGTAGATAAAATGGCAAAAGATCTGGCTATGGGGATCTAACAAGTGAGGGAAATAGCAAAATGTTGGGTACAGAGTAGTAGTGTTATGGGGACAGAGAAAGACCCATTGCTGATGAGCCTGTTTGATGTGCGAGCCACTGTCACTGCTTAACACTACTGAAACTCAGAAATATACAAATGTCTGTTTGGCTCTATAAAATACAAACTTTATGAATAAAAACATACATAGTATTGATAGTGTATTTGGAAGTTCTGTATTGTTGAGGCTGTTAGGTTTCAAGCTGATGTTTGTGGCATAGTTCACAGTACAAGACCGTCAACATAACCACTGCACCATCAACACAACTTATAAAATTTATAACACTTATAGGCATTCTCATGTAAGACACTAAAATCCATATCTGATGTAAGCAAATATTAGGCAAGTATTACACAAGTGACTGAATTTTCTCAATCTTAACACATACACTGTATATAGAACTTGCATAAAATTGTAATCCTCATGCAAGGGTATGTTACATATTGTCACCATGAGTAAACATATTAATCTGGGAATACCAGTCATGTGTATAGGTAAGAACCAAGGTCATATTGGGTAGCTGAATGTAACAGATATCAGCAAAGTGTGTAATATTTGCTAGTAAAACTAAAGTATCTGTAGAACACACAAAGTATTAAACCTAGCCAAGATTATTAACAAGCTCACCAAGGTTATCAATTAAAATTAGAAAGATAAAAGGTGCACATTATATATATGAAAATTCACATGATTGAGTGCAATACATCAGAAATGCAAATGTGATACATAAAACTGAAAACATGTATTTGATTTTATTGCAAATGTAGCAAAGTGCAGAATGCTACAGTCAAATGTAACAAAGTGCAGAATGCTACAGTCAAATGTAACAAAGTGCAGAATGCTACAGTTGACTGCAGTGCCTGCAGATTCACTTGTAATCTGTCACAATCCACAATGAATAATGAAACAGCAGTAGGCCTCAAATTCTGAAATTTATAAGAAACCACTGGTAGGACTGAGAATAATGTCAAACGGCCATATATTGAGACAGTTATATACTGACTTAGGAAACATATCAACTCACTGAATAACAATTATAAGAAAACCAGCATTTATTTACTGGGAAAGTCCAACTTGGAATGAAGCCAATTTTCAGTACAGACCCAGGCAGAAATGCTCTGGATGCATGTCTTTAGAAAGTGTGAGGAAATCAGAGCACCTACAGGAAACACACATGAATGCAGGGAGGACATGCCGACTCCGCACAGAAGGCACCTCAGCTGAGAATCAAACCAGAGAAACTCTTGTTGTGAGATGACAACGCAACTGCTGCACCACTGCTCAGTCCAATGAAAATCAATGTGCAGAATCTGCAAGTAGTACATCCCAACAGTAAACCCAGGAAAATATCCAAAACCTTTAGAGTCCATAGTTGTAAACCCCAACTCTAAACTCAGCAACGTGCATTAAACCTGCAGAATCCACAAGTATGCAGCCTAATACTATACCAACCCACTTCTTAAACATGAAAATTTGTTAATAAATCTTGTAAATGAAAAATGTGCACACCTGTTCTAAATACTACTTATCTGTACATAAGTCATGAGTGGAAATATCCGAATGTGGAATATATAGGGCCAGATTCTTCATGGAAGTTGACAGAATGCAACAGGTTCAGTGTGAATCTTGCAGAAATCCATGTACTATGCTATTTAATAGTAGTAAGGAAACAGCACCTCTACGTAATGCAACAATGAAAGGCAGTAGGTTCGATGCAACAGTATGATCATACAGAAAATGCATATAACATATGGAAATATCAGGCTAGTAACAGGCAGTTTTAAGCATTTCAGGCACATGAAATAAGAAGTATCCCTAGTGTCTAGTGTTCCCTGTGCCCCTTATACTTTTAAGTACCTTTAAGGCTCATGGTAAGAAGTATCCCTGGTTTCTCCTATCCAATGTTGCAGATTCTGCTCATTTGTCTAGAGGAGTGTGGAGATATGACAGTCACCCCCCCCCCCCATGCACATGGCATGCACACACACACACACACACACACACACACACACACACACGCACACACGCACACACGCACACACACACACACACACGCACACACACACACACACACACACACACACACACACACACACACACACACACACACACACACACACACACACACACACACACACCGTACCTAACCTAACCCTTTGCTAACTCCCCTACCACAATCTCCCAGGCAGATGCACACTAAAATATAAACTCACACATGCAAAGCCATGCATACACTCACACACGTGCCTCCTAAACCTACCTTACCACTAACATTTGTTGCACTTACATCTGCCATGATGGATGAATATGGCCTTTTGGCAACCAGGAAAAGCTGAAAGAAGAAGAAGAATATCTATATGGTGTAGATGCCTTCACAGGGGCAGTCCCATGGGAAAGAGCACATACCTAATTACCTTATGCCTCTCCCCTGGCCTGCCCCTTCAGTATCTTGCACAACCACCGAGGCAGTTGACCACGGTGCTGCATGTGTTCATGCAGAAACACAGTGGTAGAGCTGTCCTTGAATTCCAAAAGGTTACCATAACCTCATAGTAAACTTTATGAATTTATGGGGCTTCATTCCTTGCAAATATGTTTTAGAAAGTAAAAAAAAAAAAAAAAAAAAATCTATGCTGGATAAAAAGTCAGTGGAGTGACATAGCAAGTTTGGTATCCTGAATGGAGGCAGTCAGTACTGTATTTAAACTGTATAAAACTAGCAGCATTTTTCATTTTCAGTGTAGAAGACCAACAGGTAAGACACCTGCTCTAAGTTTTAAAAAAATCATGCTGCATTCACGATCAGTGGACAAATACAATGCTAACAGCAGCCATAAGTAAATGTATATTGTTTAAATAAAATGTATAGTTGGGCATATTTGGGGCTTGCTAGCCAGGTATTTTTCACATTAGAGAGACAAGTAAAAGAGATGCAATTATTTGAAAAAAGATTTAGTGTGCTGTTATGTTAAGTGAAATAATACAGTAAAAACTGTATTTTTCTTACAAAGGAAACTGAAAAACAGTATGAAAAATCTAATAGAAAAATATTTTAATATTTAATATGACTTTAAAGAAAATACTGTAAATTTGTTTTTGTCAAGTTACTAATATACACATTTTTGTAGAAGAACTTTGCCTTATCACATGCATCCCCAGCAAAGAGGCTCTGCATCCACACCCCTGCTAACTTTGTATAATAATCAAAGATTGCTTCTTCTTGGGCACAACTGAATAGCTGGCCTTGCAGACAAACTAGCATTCCTTTTACTGTGAAATATTGCAGACTCATAATATACTTAGTGGAGGGTAAAGGGCAAAAGTGGATGATGCCACCTTCAGAAATGAAAGTT
Source organism: Protopterus annectens (assembly GCF_019279795.1). Lineage (NCBI taxonomy): Eukaryota > Metazoa > Chordata > Ceratodontiformes > Protopteridae > Protopterus > Protopterus annectens. The sequence goes on from NC_056742.1 coordinate 501,708,626, forward strand.
TAAAAAATAATGCTTTGGAAAATCATCTGCTTGTTGTTATTTCAGTGTTATGTATCCATTGTATTAATGTTTCCGTTATTTACTTATTTTTATTTCACAATGGAGATGTTTGTTGTTTTGTTATTCAACCATTGGATAGGTAGCCAAGCATACACTTAAATATGGAATATATGGCAATCTGGAGTGTCACCTATGAAATATCTTTTACTGCACTATTTGGAAACAAGTTTTGTAGTAAACAGCTTCATGCATTACATGAGGAAGACACTCACCATCTTTGTTGGTATAGATAAAGCCCTGACTACAACCCAGTTGAACTGAGTTCAAACATTATTTCAGTCACCTGATAAAACTGGATCATGGTCAAATGGAACCCGAGGCAGGGGATGCCACAGCCTTACCACTATTCTATTACTAGGATGTCTGTCTTTCAAATTACCATAAAACATGGTTTAGACATGTCCGTGTCAATTACCGTTTCTTTACTTTTACAATGATCACAGAAATCTGCATTTACTTTAAAAATTTTATTTCACATTTTACTGCAAAAACATTGACAGCCATTTGTTAAAAAAAAGAAACAGTATTACACTGAAAACAGACAGCATGAGCAAACTTCTGTTCCTTGAAACTCACACTTATTGAAAATGCACTTAGCAAACCATTAAAGTATAAGAGACCTACTAGGATTTATAGTCAGATGGCACAAAGTGAAGTACTTATTAGTGGATACGTGAAGGGTATCCACAGGCTCACAGCCTGGGACAGCTAACAAAACACGAGTGTTACTTTTCAGGAGCCGCCCAGAAGCACTGCATGGTGAAAAGACAGAGTCACACACCTGGTAAATGCAGGCTGTGGAAATCAAACCCTTTATTACAGGAAGCAGCTGACAGCCTTTATTCATCTGCAGTAAGTGCCAGACAAACTAAACGCACAATAAAATGCATTTCACACCTGAGTGCCTCCTGAAAACTAGATAAATTAAATATGCATTCATAGATAAAATATGAACATTAAACTTCTCTTCAGTTTATTCACAGCCAGCTAGGATTATACATGCTCTGGTAATTATTAACCTAGTATTTACCCATGAACCTACACAGAGATCCTCATCAGAATAAACAAAAAAGCTCTATTGCACCAACAGCATTTTTTTATTTCAAAACGCTGAAGTAGTGTTATAACTGAGAAGGTCAGCAAGGATAGCTGGGAATTAAATGTTTACTCAAAGGTAAAGACTACTCCAGGAAAAGTGACTTTGTGATACCAACTCTTTTTAACCCCTTTGCATCCTGTCATCCACGCCTTTAAAGTGTGGAAAGAAGATATTAGGGGTGGCCTTTCTAACACAGCCCCCAGCAAGTCTTACAATTAAGTATAAAAGAGAGGGAATGTTGATAAATGCTGTCAAAAGACAGTACAATATGTTTTATGAAGGCTGATAAAGGGAGAACAATGTATGAGGAATAATGACTACTTTAACAGCATTATGCATCCCCCTCTGCAGACTGGAAAACACACACACTGCCTCATATTCACTGGCACAGTGATTCCTGGACTTTATTAACACAAGTAACCTTGAACAGATAGTGTGCACACTGGTTCAAACATATTGGACTGTCCCCCTCCCCCAGATCATGTTCTCACTGGTGAGGTTGGACCACAAAACTATCTTCTTTGAAATAAATAAATCAACTTGGTAACCCCAGCAAACCCTGTAACAGTTAGAAATGTTTTCCAAAGCAAACTATATCCTATTAAGTGAAAGTTTATCAAACTTCAGTGCCCCTCCCAACAGTTCACAGCAACCTGTGTGGAATTGTTCACAGAAGCTCTGAACAACCATGTAAATGGCTGTATAGAGGCTATTATACCTTCTAGAAGTAAGCTAAAAAAGCACTAAAAACAAACCACACTGGTGGAATCCTAATGTTAATAGGGTAATAACAAAAAGGATATCTAAAATCAGGAAGAATACCTCCAATAATGATGGGAGCTCTTTAATAAAACTAAGCAAGAAACTGAAAGAACTAATTAAGTCCACCAAGGCCAATTATGATGTCAAGATAGTCTCACAGGCTAAAGACAACCATAAGGCCTTCTACATCTATGTCCAAAACCTCAAAGAAAGCACAGTTCAGTGTGCCAAACTAGTGGTCAATGGTGTCATCTTCATTGAGCAGAATGACACCATGAAATTTCCTGGTTGACAAATTCAGCTCAATCTTCACCCCTACTACTTCCTTGTCCCCCCCCCCATGAAATACTTAGCATAACCCCACAACTATTAACAGGAAGCAGATCCTGGTGGCACTTGCTAAGGCCAGAAACACAGTCTCAGTGGGCCCTGACAATATCTTAGGATCCATCCTAAATTGCTTGAAACATGACATATCAGCACCACTTGGGTTGCCTTTCATCTATACTCTCAAAAAAGACTTTGTACCATGAGAATAGAAAACTGCAACAGTTATCTCACTTCACAAGGATGAACCATCAGCTGACTCTGGAAACTATAGACCTGTTAGTGTTACTGGTCTAATATGGAATGCCATGGAATGAATTATCATGGAAAAGATAACAGTGAATAAGGGTAAAACTTAGCTAAGCTTGTAAGGGCCCTAGGGTCATTAGTCTAGTAACCTCCTATGATCCTATGATCTTGTGATAAGCAAGGACATAGACAACAGTCAGACATTGGAATCCGCCAAATTTGGCTTTGTCAAGGGAATGTCATGCCTACTAAACCTGGTGGACATCTTTGAGAAGGAAACCAAGCCAATGGATGAAAGTAAAATGGTATATACTGCCTATGTGGACCTGGCTAAGGCATTCAGTACAATACAATACAATACCACTACTAGGTATAGGTGATAGACTCATTGAACTGGGATTAACCCCCTGATATCTCACTGGACTGCCAGATGGCTTACAGACAGGACCCAGGAAGTCAGGAATGGTGATATCTCCTCCACTAAGAGATGGGTCACCAGCATGATTTTGAATATACCACAAGAGAAAACAGGTTTCTAAGATAATATATTAAATGTGTTTTAAACAAAAATTACTTGTATTTTAATGGTATTTTTTTCAGACAGAAGTATAGAGTGGGAATGGATGTAAAGATGGCACCAAATTATGCAAAGTTAGTTATGGCATATTGGGAAACTGATATTCTCAAAGATTTGGAGGGTTATAAAAAGTCAGATCATATAGTCATTTTATTGATGACATATTTTTCATATGGGAAGATTGTAAAAATTAGATGGTTAAGTTTCACAATTAAGTGAATAACAGAACTTAATTTCTCATATTTACACATCACAGTAGTATATATAGGATTCATTTTTTTAGATGTAGAAGTTTATAAAAAAAGATGGACACATTTTTTGTTAACAAAGATTTCCCATAAGGATACAGCTAGTAATGCTATGTTACCTTACAATAGCATGCTCCCCACCTATTTAAAGCACATTTTAATAAAAGGACAGTTGTACAGAATGAAACAGCTGGCAATGGGTCTGGTAGAATTAGATGGGTTAGTAGCAGCTTTACTTCAAATATTTATTTTCAGAGGATATCCTAAAGTTGTGGTGGAAGGGGAGCCCAAGAAATTCTTCTTAGGAGGTGTTGAAAATAAGTTTGCAACAAAATATGAAAGTTATTAGATTGGGTGGTATTTATGCCTCTCATTGTTTCATTTAACAGTTTTAATATAATAATTGACAAAAGTTTTAAGGCAGTAATGAAGTTATGGGAGTAGACAGTTAGCAGCCAACATTCTTAAAAACATCAAGCCCTATTTTGAGAAGAAACCATATGAACATGCTGCAGGGAAGAGGGGACTTTTAAATATCTTAATTGCTCTACATGCAAGTATATTTCAGACAGTCCTCATTTTTATTGTTTTAATATTAATAGGACCTGTGGAGCACCCGCTTATTTTACTTGAAACTCATTTTTTTTAGTGTATTCTGCACAGCATACAGTTTGTAAGGAATTTTATTTGGTAAAACAAATAGTACAAAAACATGTATGTAAACATCATTATGCAGTGATACAGAGATGTGTTAATACTACTTTAGCTAAGTATTCTATGAGCTGTGTTGGTTTCAAAAAGTTTATTTTTTATGTTTTAGATTTTGTTCCAGGTGAATTTAATAGGGGCAGGGAAAATGAATTAGAGTATAGAGAATTAAAATGGCAAATTCAGTTAAATGTGAATTTATATATGGGGTTAAATGAAGTACTTAATTATGTGTGTGTTAAAAAGGAATGGAAGACTAAATAAATGTAAGTAAGAGGATCGTTCCTGTCAGGTGACTGGTCACCTGACTGTTATCACAGAATATATAAATTGTGTTTTAATCAGTTTGTGTTTGTTCTGTTGAAGACCATTGTGTAGATTGAAAGCATTTAATACATTTCACTATTAGAGTACTTAGTTGTCTGTTTTTCTTCAGTTGTATTTAGAGGTGTTCTTTTTTCAGTGCAGTTTATGCCATCCATGTCTGAAATAAGATCTATAAAAAGATTCAATCAGTTTTCAGCATCTGAAGTCCTGACGTGCACATGATCCTGTATCTTAATAACATACATGTACTACAGCTCTTCTCTTTAAGAGCATATTCTCATTTCACCATACACTTCCAGTACACCATTCAGGTGTACACTCTCTTGTCTCACCAGGCACTTCATCAGACTAACCAAGAACTAAATCACAGACCTTGTCCCATAATCTGAAGCAATGGATAATTAAACAGCTTATTTCACATTCATGCATATACGCATACACTCATACACACACACACACACACACACACACACACACACACACACACACACACACACACACACACACATATACACATGCACACATATACACATACACACAATATGCACATACACACATATACAAACACTCATACTTGCATATGTAGACACATATGCTAATGCACACAAAGCAAAATTAACCTACCAGATCCCTACTGAACACATTGCCTGTAATGGAGGTTTCTGAAAGTATGCAGTATGCCATTTTGACTCTGGAAATCTCTCTCTCTCTCTCTCTCTCTCTCTCTCATTGGCAATACATTGGAGTGAATGAAAGAGAAGAAATCAGAGCTGTAGTCACATGTTAAAGAAGAGCAGCTTAGTGGACCCATTAAATATGGTTTGGGAGATATGGGTAGGAGTGAGATAGTTTCTTTTATTTCTTTTTTTTTTTTCTTTATCATTTATGGGGCCCTCAGCCAGCACTAGGCCTTAAGCAGCTGCCTAGGTTACTCTGTGCTGGATCTGGCCCTGCTGCTAACAGTGGTGCATGGAAAAGAGAGAGTTGACATACCCATTCTTTGGAGGGGAAGGGGCAGGAGTTTTGTCAAGGTGTTGTTCCTCCTGTAAAAGACACAACCAAGACCAGAAATCTAATAGGAACACTGGCTTCAATGGGGACATGACATTCTTGAGGGGATATATCACCCATAGACGTGCATGGTATATCCTTGCTGATGCTCAATGCATGTAAAACTGTTAGGCAGTATTGGGCTTGTGCAGAAGGGTGGAGGCCTTAAAGCCATACTATATTGCAATGGATGGGTGACAGCTCTGTTGTCTGCACTGCTCAGCTCATGCCTTTTGGAGAAATTAATCTAGGTTAGTGAAGAAAAAGATAAGCTTGGTTGTCACCAAGGTAGGGGGAAAAGCAAGAAAACATGAACTAGACTTCCAAATATTTTAAATTACAGTTTCTAGTTCATTTACCATGTTACACAGTAATCATTATGTTTACTTGAGCTATCCATTGAATAGGCCTTTACCAGAATTTGGTACATTCTTGTTCATTTGGCTATTTTGTTGCATTATTCTGTTGTTTTCTGATATAATTTTAATGATTTTTAATGGATTTTAAAATATCAGGTCAGTTTTAGGTATAATTTGAGTAGTATAGCAATGTTAATGCTAGAATTTGTTACAACTTAATTATGTTTTAAGTAGTTCATGCTTAGGAGCAGGATTTAGTCTATTTTGTCTGTAATGTCATTTTCTGATTAGCTGTTAGTGATTCTGTCTTTTTGTATTTGTGATGATGTGAGGTCTTGCCAGCTATGCCAGGAGAAGTAGAGCAGTGGATGTGTAACATACTGTATGCCAGCATAACTAGCTGAAGTTTTGTAAAGAATTGTATGTCATTTCTATATCAAACTGATTTATACAGGTGCTTGTGTTGAAAATGTATTTGTAAAGCTGCTTGTGTTAACAATGTACCAACAGTGAGTCCTGCTGGACATAAAACTCTACTATCACTGCACTACTTACCTTATCACTCTCTTTCAATCTCCTACATCTAATCTCGCTACATCATTCTTCTACCTCTTCCTCCCACTGCCCTTTATCCTCTCTCCCCATACGGTCTGAACACACCACTTCCTTCTCACAAATTTCAGCCAGCCTTTACAACACAAGCATATTATTATATACCAGAGTAAAAATCCTCCCCCACCATCACCACAGCAATAATATTTTCTGTGTAAATTATCCAATCAAAGTAAAATGCAAACTAGAATACACTACTCTCCAATATCCTGTAACAAACTTATCGCTATGCAGAGACATAGATCCCAAGCCGGGTCCCATCTCCTCTCCTCTGTAACCTCACAACTCCCATAAATCAATAAACTTCACTACAATTAGCCTACAAAGCATCAGAAATAAAATACCTGACTTCCATGCATGGATAGATCACAAAAAAACTGATATTATTGCCGCAATTGAAACATGGCTAAAACCCTATATTAAGGACACAGCATTCCTTCCCCCAAATTTCATCTGTCTGAGGGCTGACAGACCCCCCCCCCAAAAAAAAAGGTGGAGGCATCTCTCTAATATACCCCATGTCCTTTACTATTGTCCCATATACAAAACCCATCCCACAGTTCTCCACAGCTGAACTTCTAGTTTATTTCTTTAAAATGAATAATTGCAAAACATCTGTGTGATAGTCGTTTACATTCCCCCCAGGCAATAACATCCCAATTATTGAGAAAATCCTTGCCTGGGCATCTACTAACATAAAAAAATGAGACTATCATACTGGGAGACGTAAATATCAACTGACTAGACATATCCCCTTACCACTCTAACTGCAATATCAATCTATATAAGTTCACCCAGCTAGTTAACACCATAACTAGGCCTAATAAAATTAATACTAATTGCTCAATTCTAGACCGGATTTTAGTGTCTGACCCAAATAAGAGCATGTCCACTGGTACACTCGCCAATAGTATAAGTGACCACTTGCTGGCCTTTATACAATGTGAATGTACCACAACAATTAATAAACATCAGTACTGCATTACCAGAGATGAATCCCAGTTCTGTCCACCTATCTTTAACCAAAGGTTGCTTAGCATCAACTGGGATGCACTAAAATCACTTCCCCTTGATGAGGCAGTTCAACCTTCCTCAGCATACTAAACAATCTTGCTCCCCTTAGACAAAAGAGAGTAAAGGCCAACCATGCCAGTTGGCTAACAAGATCCACTAAGGATCTTATGAAAAGCAGGGACAAATCATGGAAAATCTGGCAAAAAGACAAAAACCCATATGACCTCTCCCAATACAAACAGCTCCGAAACTAGGTTAAGCACCTAGTATTACAAAACAAAAATGAACTGTACCTTACATTACAAAATCAAAACAAGCAAAGCCCAAAGAAATTCTGGAGTGCTCTCAATTCTTATTAAACCCAGGCTCTAGTAATAGTCTTTGCCCTGACCTAAATAAAACACCCATTGAAATTGCTGCAACCTTCAATTCCTATTTCATAGATACTCTAGCCAATCTAAATGCTACCTTACCCAAGACCAACTTGGCCACCACAGACCTCTCCACAGCCAACACCAGTACACCCCCGATTCCCAACTTTACTCTGTCACCTATACCCTCCGTGACTATTAAAACATTGCTTGTAAAACTCAAACCATGCACAAATGCACCTGACAATATACCCGCCAAATACCTGCAAATCTCAGCCAACTCAATCGCTTGCCCTGTCAGCATACTTCTCAACAGATCTACCCAAGAATCCTATATGCCCATCATCTGGAAAAAAAGCTTATATCCTCCCTCTACACAAGGAGAGCCCCATCATAGACACCACCAACTACTGTCCCATTGCCATACTACCACCCATCTCTAAGATTCTGGAAAAATGTATTCATTCTCAACTTCTTCACCATCTGACTCACAACCACATCTTCTCCCGCACCCAACATGGATTTAAGCCAGAGCATAGTACCACCACTGCCCTCATATCCTTCATGGACTCTGTCAGCTGAGCTCCTGATGCTGGTAAAACTGTATCTTGATCTTTCTAAAGCTTTCAATATTATATCCCACTCTCTCCTTCTAACAAAACTCTCTAACATAGGTACCTAACCTCAAACTCTAAACTGGTCCACTAATTACCTCACTAACAGGCAACAACCAACTAAATGGCAGAAATCTTACTCCCCTTTCCTAAACACCACCACTGGTGTTCCTCAAGGCTCCATTTTAGGCCCACTTCTGTTTAGGATATTTATCAATAACTTCCCCACTGCACTCTCTCAAGGCTCAGTTGTCCAGTATGCAGATGACTCCACTATCCTCCACTGTCATCTGTACTGCAAACAACTCCTCAGAATTACACCCACTTACCCAAAACTCCCTCACCTCCACAAAAATGTGGATGTCTAATAATCATCTTGCCTTGAACCCCAACAAAACCAAACTAGTAATCTTTGCCCCAAAAAGTCCACACACCTACAAAAAGAGAACTTTACCATTTAATCCCTAAATTATACCACCATTGACATTGTACCTAGCACAAAACTCCTAGGTGTCATCATAGATGCAAGCCTCACATTCGACCTGCACATCCAGTCCAGTGTCAAAAAGACACATCAAAAGCTTGTCTCTCTCTACCAACACAAACATCTACTCAGTGCATCAGCCCGACTTTCCCTTGCCTCTTCTTTTCTATTACCCTCTCTTTTATATGGCGCCCCCTTCCTCACCAATATTCAATCCTCTCTAAAGTCCTAACTAGACTCATGCTATAACAAAATTGCTAAGTTTCTAATGCCTCTTACTCATCCCATCACTGCTTGTCAGTATACAAACTAAAATGGCTTAAACTCCCCAACTATCTCACATTTATCCAACTAACTACAGTTCACAGACTCATTCATAATCCATCCATGTGCCCTGCTCCATTTTCTGCACTTACCTTATACCATCCTAACAGACCACTCCAATCGAACAACCAACTGCTCGTTAATGTAGAAAAACTCAAACTTTCAGCTGGCCATATGCTTTACTCTTTTACCATCACAAAACTTTAGAACTTACTCCCCCCAACACTTAGACCCACCCACTCAGTAACCCTCTTCAAGACATCTCTGAAACAACACATCTCCTCATCTTTGCTGTGCACATGTGCTAACACCATATCTCATATAACCTAACTCCAACCATCACAACTATTCTCACCCACATTCTACTAATCTGGCATCCTCCTTTCACATCCACCTGTCATTTTACTTTACTTTTACTTGGCTATCCGATGCCCAATTAATACTCAACCCAAACAAAAGTAAAACTACTCATCTTCCAACCCACCAAACATACTCAAAACAACTCTCACTTTAACATCACAGCAAAAGACAACACCACTATATACCCAACTTAACACACCAAATTGCTAGGAGTGGAAATAGACAATAAACTAAAATTTGACATTCACATATCCATGACCATAAAAAAAGTCCACAAAAAACTAGGAGCGTTATACAGAAATAAGCAATTTCTCACGAAAGCAGCAAAGATTTCAATAGTAAATTCCCACCTTATCTCCACCCTACTTTATGCCTCTCCAATATATACCAACCTAAGGCAATGCAATCTAAACAAGCTAGAGACCTACTACAACAAAATTGCCAAATTCACCACAGGGGTATCCTACTGTAGTCACCACTGTCTCTCACTTGCTGAACTGGGCTGGCTTGAACTCAATCACCTCCTTCAGTGGTATCAACTCTCACTTGCCCACAAACTAGTAAACCATCTACTAAATGTCTCATCCCTCCAGAATCTACTCCGATCCTATCACACAATTAGACCACTAAAATCCAGCAACAAAAATCACTTGCAGATCACTAAAGTGAATAACTTTGCTGGTGAAGCACTATTCTCTTGCACCATAGCCAAATTATGGAACTCCCTTCCACCCACAATTACCTCCATACCATCATGCACCCACTTCAAAACTTTACTAAAAGCGCACCTAAAAAAATGCTGGCTATGCCCCTGCGACTCCCACTCTAATATTACCCACCTCATCCAACCACTACCTTTCTTTCCACTCCACTAACTACCTTGATTATAGCAAGCTCAGATGCTCATAAGCCTAGTACTTATTATACAGCAGGAACTTCTCATTGTAACATTTGTTAATGTCTGTTATGTACTTCACAGATAAAGATTCTAGTTGTCTACTGATGTACTATGTTCTTCATCTGTAAATATGTTGTAAGTAATTGCTATGGTAAATTGTTAATCTGGTTAACAAAGTTTGCAGATGACTGCAAACTGGGAGCCATTATTGAATCCCCAAATGATGTGGATACTCTACAACAGAAAGAAATGTATTGTTATCCCCTTAGGCCATGAATTACCATATAGGTGGCAGTACACTAAACACAGAAAGTGTGATAAGAGACTTAGGGACACAGGTGGACAGTGGTCTCACCTTCGATAACTACATTGCCACAACAGTCAGGAAATCCTTCTATGTGGCACACCTCATCACAAAGGGCTTTTCATCCAGAAAAATGAGGTCATTGTCCCACTGTACTCATCCCTCATTAGACCCATTATAGAATACAACGCCCCATTTGGTATGTACCTCTCAAGACATCTGCAACAACTGGAAAGGCCTCAAAAATACCTCACTAAAAGAATCACAGGCCTAAAGCAGATGCAAAAACTCCAGCTATACTCTGTCACATATTACAAGGCCATGTCAAACCCAGAGCTGTTAGACATGCTACACTTAAAGAAATCCCAATCCCTCAGAGCTGGATCTAAACCTTGTCATCACAATAAACAAAACATGCTGGAGGGATAGGTTCCTGACCCAGAGACTCCCCAGACTCTGGAATAGATTGCCCATACATATCAAGCAGAGTGCCTCTTTGGACCTCTTCAAGAGGAACCTTGACAATTGGATGGGAGAAAGGAAATTCACCCCAGGGATCCACAGGGGTCCAGGAAAGTAAATAATGTGGGAAGAAATAGCCTAGGGCTGATAGCCTAGTACCAACCTATGAACCTATGAACCTAAGCTATGTAATCCAATGTACCTACTGTCTGTTTATTTTAACTGTGGAGCTTTTCTCCCCGGGGCTGCACTGAAAATAGACCTACAACATGTCGGACACTCCCAGTCAACAAATGTAAATAAATAAAATAAATAAAATAAAATTACTAGGCCTCGCCATCCTGTCCTACCATTGACCCCTCCTGTCTACTTCCTTCTCTTCCTAACCCTTATAGACCTACCACTGAACCAGCTGAGACATTCAAGTACACTCGCAGCCTACCTTAATATTACGCCACCACCTATATCTGCAAAAATATCCACTGACTTTGCTAATTCCTGCAACAGGACTCACATAGCCTATCTCTCAATTATTACATCTCCTAAACATGTGAAAAGTTTAAGTGCCTAGTCTCTAATTAATTCCTGTATCTGTTTTGCACTCACTGCATGAAGTGTCTTATATAAAGTTTGCTAGCTGAAAACTACTCATATGGAATGTTATCATGTATATACTCTGTATTGTTTGTATAATATCTTTGATTTGAGAATGATTGCTTATGTACTGGTTTTTTTTTTTTACCAATTGTATAAGCTGCCAATAATATGTTCTAAATGTCTTTATTAATGTAAATTCTTTATTGTATGTGAAATGTCTTATATGTGGAGCATCTCTCCCTGGGACTCCACTGAAAATGGGCACTTCTGGCCCAGCTGGACCATCCTGGAAAACAAATGCAAATAAATAAATAAATAAATAAATAAAAATAAGTATACCTATATGTCAGACTGTATGGTAACTATTGAAATTGTAACATAGGATACTGGAAGAGAAGAGGTGAATCTCAGTCTAGCTAACTTTAAAAAATAGTTTGAAATTAAATTACTTGGTATAAGCCATAAAGATTGTATCTCACAGGTCTCAGTGCAACTAGAGACAAAACGTCTGTACTAGAAAACCTTATGTATTGTCTTTAGCAGTGAACTAATTGCTACTCTAGAAGGGTGTAAGTTTGAATTTTTGTATGACTTCCAGAAGCTGAAGCAAATCTTAGCAAAGCTCTAGGTGTGTAAGGTAATACATCTGTGCTAAATCCTTACAGCCTCTAGTAAAAGGGATAGTTTGGGAACCAAAATCAGATGACCAGATATGTGTGATGTCATTCTGTAATCCAGGACTAAAATAATGTTTTAATACTAGATGAGACTGAAGTCTCAGGGCAGTCTGTTTTTGTAACCTGATAAAGAACCATCTCTCACCCACTTTATCTTGCCTTGCTTTATTTCCTAAGTAGGAAGCAGCAATTCTTTAGATCAGTCAGGAAAATATAGTGAGTTTAGTTAAGTACTGTTTTTCTGCATTTGTGTGAATCTATTCATCTGTGTTATTTTAATATTTCCTGTGATTGATACTCTGGTGTTTATTGTAAATAGATATTTAGTGTTTTTATATTCTTTTATTATTTATTATTAAATATATTTAAACTTTTCACTGTGGCTGGTCTGTTAGAGAATGTTTTAAACTCTGAGAGTATGTATATTTATTTGGTATCACAGTGGTCACTCCTAAAAGCCTTACTGCCTTGGTTAGACACTACCATTTATGTTAGTATTAATTTCACTCGGTATAATTGGGCACCTTGTAAGAGCCTTAGAGTAGCTGGCTTTGGAATGCCTGGTGGCAGTAATAACCTTATAGTCTAGGCAGAGGGGCATAGCTAGTAAATCTGTGCAAGCCTTTCCCAGGTGTGTGTGTGTGTGTGTGTGTGTGTGTGTGTGTGTGTGTGTGTGTGTATAAATCAAATCTTAAAGGGTGTATGTGTCAGTTACTTGGAGCAGGGATACAGAGCACTGGTTTCACAGAGAGATTGGAGGAGGACTTGGCTTGGATACTCGGCTGAGGACTCAGCTCTTCAGTTGTGCCAGTGGGAGTCTTATTGGGGGCCTGAAGAGAGAGAGATAAGGAAACCCTGACCCTGGGCTGAGTGTGTTCTCTGTGTGCTCTTAAGGGAAACTGTGCTTAATGCAGAGACCTACACCTAGAAATACTGGGTGTATCTATTTTTCTTCCAAGTGAACATCCCTCTCCGGTGTCAGTGCTGAGGATTCAGGCTCCTTGATTATTGGGCCAGAGGAGGGATGTCACAGTATTAATTATTTTTCTTGTTTTATTTTTTTGTTAACAAGTATGAAATAGATTTTCTATGGGCAGAGTTTAGGTAGGATGTATTTTTTTAGCAACTGAGATATGGTTTTAAAGTATGGATTCTTTAAGGCTGAAGAGTTTATAATGCAAATAGGATGTGGATAATCATATTATTGATTACCTGCATGGTACTGTAGCCACAGGTAACCATCTGTGGATAATAATATTATCAATTACTTGCATGGTACTGTAGCCACAGGTAACATTCCGTGGATAATAATGTTATCGATTACCTGCATGGTACTGTAGCCATAGGTAACCATCTGTGGATAATCATTTTACTGATTACCTGCATGGTACTGTAGCCATAGGTAACCATCTGTGGATAATCATGTTACTGATTACCTGTGTGGTACTGTAGCCATAGGTAACCATCTGTGGATAATCATGTTATTGATTACCTGCATGGTACTATTGATTACCTGCATGGTACTGTTGCCATAGGTAACAGTCTGCAGATAATCATATTATTGATTACCTGCATGGTACTGTAACCATAGGTAACCATCTGTGGATAATCATGTTACTGATTACCTGCGTGGTACTGTAGCCACAGGTAACAGTCTGCAGCTCATGATCTGTAAAGCATTCTGGGCACCAGAATTCTGCAAAACAGAGGTCTTATTAAATATAAACTTAAGGATTAGGACCCATAATGAGCTGATTTATATAACTATATAATATAGAGTTTGATTCACTACACAATCATTTGCCTGCTGTATGACTCTGAGCAAGTCACTTAACCAGACATTGCCGTCTGGTCACCCCTGAAAAGGGACACTTGTGTCCTGTGGGCTTACTTGGTTAACAAATGTATACAATAAAAATAAATATAAAAAAAACAGCTGTTTACACTGCATGCAGTTGTGAAGCACTATGTACTTTATTTCTTAGTACTTTTAGCATTTCTTAGTATGAAGACAAGACCCCAATTTGACAGTTCCTCTTTATAGATTTGCTGTGTTGTTTGTAGGTGGTTTGCTGTCAGAACAACATTATCAGCTGGATTCATAAAACATTGCTTCATCATGTGTGTGCAGGCCACTCAGGCAATTTCCATGACTCCGACATATGGCACACATTTGACCTTTACCAATAATTTGTAAAGGGTCATCTAGTGAGTGATGCTGGATATGCATCAGAACCTTGGCTTGTGATTCCATGAGAAATTCACATAATCCAACAGAGCATGGTTACAACCATGCCCATTTGCAAACCAGAAACTTGATAAAGCACGTGTTTGGACAGATGAAGTCACAATTCCACTGTCTGGATACATCTGGTTACCTATGGCTACAGTACAACGCAGGTATTTAATAATATGATCTGGTGGAGTTCTGCAATATGATCCCTCCACTTGTAGGATCACAGGATCATTGGAGGTTACTAGCCTAACAGCCCTGGAGCTTTTTTAAGCCTGGCCATTCATGCCCCGATTTTCCCATTTATCAATGACCACGGGCTTGAATGGCTTTCATATATGCCTGTGCCTTAGAACATCTACAAACTGCCCCTGCCCATAAGGGCCACAGATGACAAGCCAGGGATGAATTTGTGATTTCCCATCCATTTGTCCAAATTGCATTTGAGGAGTCTGCGCCAGGCAAGAAGTAATCTCTGTGACACATGCATGTCTCTCCAACATGTTTTGTTTATGTCATAGATGAGGTTTAGATCCTCAGATTAGATAATTCTAGAGGTGTTTTTTTTTTTCTTAGAATGTGTAGCAGATCCATCAGGACTGGATTGGAGAATGCCTTTGAGGTTAGGCATAAATCACTCCTCAGTAGTCTGTAGGAGACAGAGTACAGGGACAAGGCTTTGAGGCAATCCGCATAGGACATATTAATTACAACCTGTATTCTTTTAATGAAGAACCTCTGTGGCTGCTGCAGTTGTTGCAAATGCCTGGTCAGGTACAGGCTGAAGGCTGCATTTTACTCAATTATTGATCTAATGAGAGCTGAATATAGTGGGAGTATAATCTCCTTAGATCTGCATGCCTTGCCTTTGCTTATAAGTTGTACCACATAGAAAGATTTTCTCACCACCATGGGCCCATGGTGATCAAAGTTCAGGTTACTGTCAACCTGAGTTCCCAAGTCCCTTACCACTGGGTCTACTCTTAGGGGAGTGCTATCAATGTTGTATTTTGTAGGGTGGTTGTATTCCCAAAAGGCATGATTATGGATTTTTTGCATTGAGCTTTAGGCCATGGTTCTGGCCCCAGTTATTTGGCTGTGTCAGACCTTCCTGGAGGATATCTACATCTTTGGGGGATCCACTGATTACATCCAGCTTTCAGTCATCAGCAACTTTGGTCATCCAATGACCCTCTGCATTTGCCTTGACTTCAGAGAAGTATATTCCAAACAGGAGAGGTCCCAATACTGAGACCTGTGGAACACCACTAATAACAGGCCTCTCGGTGGAGGTGGATTCCCCTACCCTAACTTAATATGTCCTGTCTGTGAGCCATTTGGCTATCCATCGGGTGACAGAGATTTATGCCTAGTTTTGTGAGTTTATCTATAATATGCAAGTGAGGTACTGTGTCAAATGCCTTTCCCAGGTCAAGGTAGGCAGTAAGCACCATTTACTCCTTGTCCAGTCAAGTGACCTTCTTGAACAAGTCCACAAATTTTAGATTCTTCCTCTCTTTACAATTCTCCGTTATGACGTCATTTAACAGCAAATGATCCTTTGTTCCATATGACTTTCTTTTGTTACCATTTTTTCTATAGCCACGATTGAGTTTTCCTCTAAATGACTATAAACTCTGTCAGCATAATTTCCAGTATAGAGTTTATACATCATCAGAAGACAAGTTATTGGTATAAAGTTTTTAGGATAGCTTGTAGGTTCACTCTTAAGGAGGTGTATAATGTTTCCTGTTGTTATCCAGGTTGGTGTCTGTTCGGGGTGCTTATATAACTAGTTCTTTCTCATGGCTTAATCTTCACATAAATATGTTAATATTATTAACCAGAAGTTTGGTACTGCATCTGTGCCTGGGATTTTCCAGTTAAGAGCTTTTCTTAACTTTGTTTCAATCTCTCTGGCGATTACTTCATCCCATCTCATATCCTGTACATTTGAACTTCTTACTGTTTTTTTTTTACTTCTATCAATTCAGCATCTTTATGTTCCACAGAATCTTCAAACACATTTCTCCAAAATGTGTCTATTTTTTTCTTTTTATGGTGTTGTTTCTATTCCTTTTGCTTTGTTTCCCAATTGTGTTTGAAACATTTTTGGGTCATCAATGAATTGCTAATTTTGTACTTTTCCTTTACATTGATTTTCATATATTCTGAGTTTTTCTGCCTGCGCCGATATCTTTAGTTTATTATTTGCGATAGTGTACTACAGATCCTGGTCTGTTCTAATACTGCATATTGCTATTATCATGTCTATCTTTCTAAATATTTTTGTTGATCTCTTCTCTCTTTTATACGTTTCTAACAGTGACGCTTCTAATTGTTTTATCGTTTTCTTTTTTTTTTTCCAATAATCCTTTTTTATTATTTTTCAAAACAATATTACAAATCCACACTATATATACAATATGTACATGATTGCTTCCAATGGTTACATCCACATTGTATGTCAACATCGTATATTAACAGTAAATATAGCACTAACAAAGAAAAAAAAAAACAACAAAAAACCAAAGCCAATAATCTGTATTATCCTTACAACCTATAATTAATCTAAGATTGATTCTGAACTATTATTACGTGTCCTGATAGAAAGTGGATAGGAACCTCTAGGCCAACACAATGTTGAAAATTTGTTCCCATATTTTTATACTATTTATGCTTTTCTTGTGGTCACTGATTAACAATTTATGCGCTAAAATATGTCTTATTGCTAACAATCTAAAATTTTCCCATGATGTCTGGGCTGGGTTAAGCCAATTTGAGGCTATATACAATTTAATTAATAAGCAAATATTCATGATTACGATCCTTCTTGATTTATCTAAATTCTCCGGGGGAATATGAAGGATCATAAATTCCCAAGATAGTGTTGAGTTTTGGTAGCCCATTTTTTGTAGCTGCAATTTTAATGAATTCCACAATTTATAAATGCACTTGCAACTCCAGAACATGTGTAACAAGTCAGCTGTCTGATCTAAGCATTGTGGGCAGTTAGGTGAATTCTTCGAATCAAATTTGTGAAGAGTGAGACGAGTATAGTAGGCATTATTAAATATCATCAGTTGCGTAAATACCAATTTTTGAAGGGATACTGACTTTAATGTTAGACTAAATGCCTCCAATATCTTACTGTCTTCTACCAATATTAATTTCTCCTTCCAGTAATTCGATAAAAGAATGTGTTTAGTATATTTCTTCTCTTTTATCAATTTATATGAAGTGGTTATATATTTTCTGTCCTGTAACAGCGCTTCCCACAGATTACGAGATATATTTAAGTCCTCTTCTTTAAGTTCGGAGTTATTAAAATAGTTTATAGCCAGATCTTTTAGTTGCCTCACGATAATTAAATAAGAAATGGGAAGATTCATCTCCTTTAAAATATCATGTACTGCTACCCCCAGGAAAGGGTATAAATCAAGAATGGTTAAATCCTTTATTAGGGGGAATTTCTTTAAATCTATCAGTTGACTCCCAATTGTTAAATTTGGGTTCCCATGGAAAGGTTGGAAGACCATCATATACTTTAGTAAGTTTAAAGTAGTGAAAAGAGTTTGAATCAACGTTACATAGATCTTGATATGCTCCATTAAATCGTATTTACTAAGTGTTCGATTATTTAAAAAGGGTAGTGCTTTACAGTTGATTCCCACTCTGCTTACATGCCTATAAGTTAGGAGCACCCATTTGGGTGTCCATTTCCTACTATCACTATCCAAGTAAGTCGCCCTTAAAATCCTGTTAGCATGAATCACTAAATAGTAAGTTTCAAAATCCGGTAGATCGAGCCCCCCCCCTTGATTTTTGGAGCCATCAATTTCTCATATGATATCCTCGTCTTCCTGGGTTCCCAAAGAAATCTCCCCAGTCCTATATGAAACTGTTTAAAAAATTTTTTTTGTAATTCTGAGATGTGCAGCTCTAAAGATATATAACATTCTAGGAAGAACATTCATTTTTATAATTGCGGCTCTTGCCATCAATGGCAACTTCAACTTACTCCATCTTTTTAGATCCAATGTTATTTGATCCCAAGTTGACTTAACATTATTCATAAAGAAATCTCTATTTTCAGTTGAAAATATAATCCCCAGATATTTTATCCTTTCTTCCGTCATTACTTGTCCTATCAGTGGTAACAGTGAAAAGGGTGTGGGTGTCTTTAATGGGAATATTTTGTTTTTTTGAAATTTAGCTTATAATTGGAGATTTTCTCAAAGTTTTCTATTGCTGTTAATATTTTCTCGGTATCAGAAACAGGTGTGGTGCAGTATATATTTAAATCATCTGCGAAGGCAGCCATCTTAATCTTTATCCCATAAAGTACTGGCGAATTATGGAAGACATTTTGCTTAATGTGTAAAAATAGCGGTTACAAATACAGATTAAATAAAACAGGAGATAATGGGCAGCCCTGTCGGGTACCATTTTTGATTTGTATCCTTTTAGAGCATTCGTGATTTATGAATAAATTTGTATATGCATTGTTGTATAATTTTCTTAACATTAAAATAAACTCCTGAGGTATATTAAAATATGGCAGCATGTCAAATAAATATAGCAAATTAACTCTGTCGAATGCTTTCTGTGCGTCAATTATTAGGGCATACATATTAAGACTTTTATGCTTCGCATAAGAAATTAATGTGTGTAACGTTAATGTATTGTCAGTGGTCTGTCTCCCATCTATAAACCCTGCCTGTTCCTCTGATATTATTAAATTTATTACCTTTTTCAGTCTATTTGCCAGAATGGATGTCATGATTTTCATGTCTATATTCAGGAGTGATATGGGCCTGTAGTTATCTGGATTTTTAGAATCACTTTTCTCCTTCAATATCAGGATTGTCTTTGAGGCATTAAAATGGGGATCATTAATGCTATTCAGAATTATATAATTGAAAATCTGTGAAAGTATTCTACTCAAAATCTCACTAAAAGATTTGTAGAATTCCGAGGTCAGACCATCTGGCCCTGGGGCTTTATGAGGCTTCAGCTTCTTGATTACCTCTAAAACCTCCTCCACTGTAATCGGTTTAATTAACTCTCTATGGGAGTCCTTATCAATATTCGGGAAAGTAATTTTCTGTAGAAAATCTTTCCTATCTTTATCTTGCAAAAGTGCCTGCTGATCGCCATAGAACTGGTTAAAGATTAGTTCAAAAGTATTCATGATATCTACCTTATCAGTATATGTTTTATTATTATAATTTATCTCAGTAATTACTCGTGTTGATTTCGTCTGATTAATAATACAAGCTAACGCTTTCGAGGGAGTTTGAATATGATTTGCGTATTTTACTAAGTTTCTTTGTTTATAGAATGTCAATTTTCTATTATGAAGTAAAAACAGCTCTTTCTGACATCTTAATAAATCAATTTATGTCTGTTTATTATAGTTCCTCATTAATTCCTGGTCCAATAGTTGAATTTTGGTTTCCAATTCAAGTTGTTCCCTATTTTGCATTTTTTTATAGTACGTAGCTTTCTGAATAAAGAGTCCTCTTAATTGCGCTTTAGTTGTAGCCCATTCTATATCCATGGGGTGTCTATTTTGGGGAATATTATGCAGTAACTGTTTGAGTGTCTCCTTACCATCTTTTAATATATCCTCTTTAGTCAATAAATATGGATTTAAGGACCAATTGTACCCTCGATGCCTCTTATTATTCATACTATTACTGTTTAGGGTTAAAGTAATCTTAGAGTGGTCTGAGAGTTGTCTAGCTTGATTAGAAACACTAGGGTCAGCTGAAATCAATACCTCTGAGATTAGAAAAAAGTCAATTCTCGACCACATTTTATGGCAGCTTGAATAAAAAGTAAAATTCTCTGCTTTTATTTGTAAGTGTGTATGTTTAAAAGGGTCATACAGTTTGAAATCAGTTTTAAGTTCCTTCAATGCTACGATTGCCTGCTTATTAAAAACTTTAGATGAACCTAGCTTATCTAATTTCGGATCTTGATATGAGTTCCAGTCACCTCCCATCACTATATAACAGTTATTATATGACTGTAAAATGGAGTAAATTGAAGTTATAAAATGATGCTGATTAACAGTAGGGGCATATATACACATAAGTACTATAGGTTTATCAAAAAAGTTGGATGTGAGAATCACCAAACACCATCGTCCCTCCTGATCCATTTTCACATCCAAAATTTCTCCTTGAAAGTGATTCTTAATTATAATTGCCACCCCTGCACTGTTCGTTGTCCCTTCCGCCGCCACAATCTTCCTAATCCATTTCTTATCTTTCATTGCCTCCCACTGGTCATTAGTCAAATGCATTTCTTGTAATAAAATAAAACCTGCTGTTGATTGGAGAAACAAATGCAAAAATAGCTTTCTTTTTTTCATGTTCTGGAGTCCTTTGACATTCCAAGATTCTATTATCCACATTTAAAGCTTTTTAAAAATGTACTTCGATATCTAATATTTTTTGGCCACCTTAGACTACCGTATGTTGGCATATCATAAATTATTTGGAAGCAAAACTGCCATCCCATCCCTACCCAGTGCCTATCCACTATTCCTCTGGACCAGGATGAACATAGGTTTTTCACATTACTTGAAACCCTCTGGGTAGTTGACCTACTAACTCTACTACTTAACACTAAAACCTCATGCAAAAAACCTACAACAACTACTTCTACATCGACAAATCTTAATCCCAACATTCCCTACTAAACACTGCTTACAACTAACTACAGCTCTGGACATATATTTTATAGATATACACATATACTAATTGTTCTGTGAAATTCTAGTGTATCTAACTTCTATCACTATTTATATTCAGCAATAGCATAAAAACATTTTAATTTCTTGTCCTATACAATATTAAGTATTAATTGACATAGAAAACACACAATTGTTTAACATTTCACAACAATCCTGCATCCAATTTTGTTTAACTGATCTAACTGTTTTAGTTAGCTGTATTTCTCCAAAGCAGTCTTACATAATGACCTGCTAACACTTGGTAAACAATGCACTTAACAGTTAAACTATAATTGCACAATCACTTATAGTAACTACAGTTAAACTATAATTGCACAATCACTTATAGTAACTAGTTGTACCCTTGCACCATACCTATTTATGTGTTTTTGGACTTTCCATATAAAGAAAAAAATATATAAAAGAGAAAAAAAAACAAAGAAATTAAAAGAGCAGAAAGACAACATGAAAGAAAAGAAAAGGAAGAAGGAAAATGTATTAATTTAAACATTAGAAACACATTCTTTTATGCTCTTTATTACTTTCTCAACATCTTATCATATTAATCTAAGCAGACTTATACAATTATCTAATTGCAAGTGATATAACCTGCCTAAAAGAAGAAAAGAGAGAAATAAAAGAAAAAGAAAAAAGAGAAAAAAAGAAGAATAGAAACTACAGTACCCTATTCTGCCACTATACATTACAATACCCTTCTATATTAACCATAGCATTCACAAAGCATTTACCTGTACAGCTATATCTTCATACAGCACCCTGAAGTCCTTTACCCTATAAATAAGTCCAAAAAGCTTTGTTTTTCATATCCACCAGTTCTTTCTTCTTCCCAGCTGTTATTCCTGTTAGGGGAGCCTTGTTTCTTCCCTTCGCGCTTGCGACGGGGGAACCAATTCTTGGACGGACCTCCTGGCTGCTCAACACTGAAATCGGCACCCCTGCTTCCTCCGAAGGACTTCCTGTTGCCTCGTGGCTTGCTAGCACTTGCTGAAGCCATAAATCTTTGTGAAAACTTCGTGCTCAAGCTCGAACAACGAGATAAAAAGATAAAAAAGTGATTCTCAAGGCCTGGTGAAAAAAAAAAGAACACACAAAGGATTTTAAAGCCTCAGATCATCGTAGATGAAGAGTCCCATTCTAACTGATGCTGAAGAAAGCCTGGATGAACTGATCACACTTCCGAAGGTGGCAGAGCCATGAAAAGCTTCAGGAAGGTAGGTCTTGCTTCTTTTTTCGTGCTTAGTGAGTATTTAATACCATCCACTGTAAAGATTAAAATATTGGGATATTTCATTTGAAATCTAATACTTTTATCAATCAGAAACTTACAGTATGGAGCCAGCATTTGCCTAGATTGTCTTATTTGTGTTGGTAAGTCCTGTGTTATGGAAATCTTATTATTTTGCCACATTATAGATCCACCAGTTTTTTTTATGGTTAACAGTATTTTGCTCACATCTTGATAGTTCAATATCTTGACATAAACAGGCCTAGGTGTATTTGAAGCTTGTGAGTCTCTGAATGCTCTATGCGCCCTTTCTATGACAATCTGTTTAACACCATCAGAGTCCTTGAGCAGTATTTCAAATATTTGTGCAATGGAAGTGTTCAGATCATTATATTGAAGTGATTCTGGGATCCCTCTGATAATTATATTGTTGCGTCTGGATCTTGCTTCCAAATCCAGAATTTTGTTTTGCATCATTTGAATATCTGCCCCATGAGAATCCATTTTTTTAGTGAGCATTATTATTTTGTCTTCATTTTCAGCTATTCTGGATTCCGCTTTCTCCATTCTTTCCAGCATCCGATTACATGTGTCACTAAATGTAAGCATTTGAGATGTTGAGTCTTTTAAGGCTTCCTGTATAGGTAACAGCGCTGATTTAATTTCTTCCATGGTGACTGGTTGATCAGGTTTACTTGTTACCCCTGCTTTTGCAGTCTCCTGTTGTTTAATTGTTTTCTGTCTTTTGATTATAGATTCTTTCTCCGGCGATTGTAATGCTGACAGTTTAGTTTTGGTAGTTGTAGTTTCCATATTTTTATCTTCTTTTGACATTGTGAAACGCTGCAGATAGATTTATTTCCAGAGGAAAAGTTTCAGATAAGAGATAGCTCAATCCTTTGTTTGGTGCTCTGTTCAGAGTCAAACTGACAATCAGTTCCAATCCTGCTATCACCAAGTATTTTTTCCCGATTTTTCTTTCTCAGAAACAAAAATGACTTCTAGTAGTTCAGTAATTGCTGCCAATTAGCATATTAACTCCAAATATATCTCCACAGGGTTGATTTTTTTCTCTGGTATTTGGAGAGCTGAAGAACTGCAGTGCTTATAGAATGGCGGCCATCTTTGAATCCATTTTATCATTTTCTGTATTTGATGCTAACATAGCGGTGTTTGATTTCTTCCCTTCCTTTGTCTTATTGCTCTGTATTTTTGTGGTAAGACTTTATTTGTTATTAATTTAGTTGCACAATAATATATCCCAATTGCTTATGTTAGATCACATGAATTTATGTTAATAATCTTGATTACTGTGTTAATTTGTTTTACCAGATTTCTAACATTTTGAATCTTATTGACTTTCTGTAATCTATTTCTTTCATTGATCTTAATATGTCTGTCCATCTCTATTAAATCAAGCAACTCTTCCCTTAGATCATTTTCTTCTAAACTGAGGGCACATTCTTCATTCCGTGTTGCCTGCGGGCATTCTACAGCAACTTCCAAAACATCTTCCTGTGGCATATTCTTTTCAGTTCCATCCTTGCTCTTCCATATTGGAGCTTACTTGCCTATCACTCCACAACATTGACTGAGTCAGTTACTACCATTGCTGCTCCATTGCTTGCTGTGCATCTCCGATTGAACTTTTGTACTGGCTTCTCACTGAAGGCACCAGAGTATCTTCATGTCACAACTGATCAGATGCTTCCCATTCCACCTGTTGTCCCTTTATTTGGGGACTCATTGTTCCATCATGCTATGACATTACCAGAGATGGATTGTCTATACTAACTCCTTCACTTTGCAGGTAATCCTTAATTTCATGATAGAAACAACTTTTAAACCAAATCAAAAATAAAAAAAAACAACCATGGAGCAAAAAAATGCAGGAAAAAAAGCTGTTTAACATTTTTTTAATTAAGCACACACACTGGTACCTCGGCTTTTTGCCTTCAACGGATAATAAATAATACCAACAGCCACTTTTTATACAAATTCAAACCCATAATTAACCAATTAATCTATTAAGAGTTTTAAAGTACAAAGCAATACTTTTTTTACAATACTTTTATACATTCATTTCAAGTAAATACAATTTACAAATATACTATAAACTTCAACATTTTAAAGTATAGCATATTTAACAGTACAACATATTTTACAATTATCAAAATATTTAAAAAATACTTATAATTTTTTAAATTACTAAACCTTTTATTTAAGTTTTCAAGATAAATTTTGCTACCAAATAGCTTTATCTAATTCGCCAAATTCACTTCTAAATTAAGACCCCTAGGGAATAATGTTCTATAATTTAAAATGAACTTACTTTCGAACTCAAACAACTTTCTAACAATATCTCCCTCTACACAGAACAGGCTGGGCAAGTATATTAATGAAAAATGATGTCACATTCCCCTCACATTTATTAACAAAATGTTCTGTAACTGGGCTTTTCATTTTCTATTGCAGATGTCCCTCAAATGTTCTATAATCCTAGTTTTAACAGCTCTCTTCGTTTGACCAATATGCCACTTGGTATTAACACAACCACAACCCACTGCATAAACTACACCATATGAATTACAATTAAACCTACCTCTACAAACATTTTTTTACCATTAATACATTTTCTCGAAATATTTCTTATATGCAGACAAACCTTACAATGCCCACAAACAAAAACACCACTAAATTCCTGTGAACCATTAAAATAACCCATATTTAACAACTCCCTCAAACTGGCATAATGCCCATAAGAGAATTTTACAAATCTGGGAAATAAATTCCTCACAATTTCATCTTCACACACAACATACCATAAATCCAAAATTGTATTTCTCATAATATCTAAAAACCCGAAATATTTAGAAACAAAGTAGAAATCTTTCCTTCCAGAATTAATAACTTTAACATTAATTTTCTTAACATTAATTGTTCTACTGGAAGAGTTACCATCTACTACTTCATCCAAAGCCTGTTGTAAAACTCATATCCTCTCTCCAGAAGTCTTTCTTTTGTTTCCAAAAGAAACTTCATT
Organism: Protopterus annectens; assembly: GCF_019279795.1. NCBI lineage: Eukaryota > Metazoa > Chordata > Ceratodontiformes > Protopteridae > Protopterus > Protopterus annectens. The sequence continues at coordinate 501,734,376 of NC_056742.1, forward strand.
TTACAATTTTCCTCAGAAGTATTACGAGCAATACATTTGAATTCCCCCAACAGGAGTGAGTTAAGCAAATGGGGGCATGCTATCTGCATGTAAAAAATTATTTACTGCAGTAGCCTTTCTAAATGGATTAAACTGAATGTTCTTTTTCAAATCAACATAGAACGCCACATCTAAAAATTCAACACTCGAGTCACCTTTTACCATAGAAAATTTTAAATTATGCTCATTCAAATTTAAATCTGAAAAGAACAAGTCAAACTCCTTTGGATCACATTTACATAAAAAGATCATCAGTAAACTGCTTAAACAACATAACATGTTTTTTTATGGAACTCAGAGTAATAAATGCATTTTCTTTCAAAAAAAACCATATACAAAATTGCATAAGTGGGGGCATAAGAAGCCCCCATTTCTGTTCCTTTTATTTGAAGAAATACTTCATTTTCAAATTTAAAATAGTTGTGTGTTAAGCAAAAGCAATCTCACCACAAAGGCAGTTCTAGAACCATCACCCATAATGTCCCACATAGCCTCTAAACCTTGTTTCACCTGAATGTTCATATATAATGAATTCACATCCGCCTCCACCCAGTAGTAATCATCTTGCCAAACAAACTTACTAACTTCTTTACATAATTCTTCTGTGTTTGTAACATGTGCAGGAACCTTTGTCAAATGTTTTTTCATTAGGGAGTCTAAAAATGTACCTACATTTTGTAAATATGACCCCACCCCAAGACTATAGGTCTCCCTGGTGGATTCATTAAATCTTTATGCAATTTAGGTAGCACATAGAAGGTAGGGTCACATGGTTTTTCAATATATAATTTCTTAACATATTCCTTAGTCAAGAAATCTAATCTTTCTCCCCTCTCTAAAATCCTAGACGTTGTTCATTATAACTGCTCATTGGGTTATGGCTCAATTTCAAATAGTCTTCTTTCACCAACAAAAATGTATACACCATTTTATTATATTTTAAGTTTGACATTACCACCCAGTTACTCCCTTTGTCTGCTTGCTTAAATACAAAATTATTCAATTTACCTCTCAAAATGTTCACCATGTTCCACTCATCTTTAGTAATATTAAATTGTTTTTCTCTTTTAACAAATTTTAAATACTCATGTTCAACACTTTTTAATAACATTTGCTCAAACAAAATAACTGCAGGAGATTGCTTAGGTGGCATATATTTACTCGGGGTAGGCAAATTTGGGACAAAACGTTTCTCATAACCAGTTTCAAATCCTTTCTCACATACCTCATCCACATCTGAACTTGTTTCAGACATAAAATCATCATAAATGAATACATTTAAAAGTGGGTCATAATCCACAATCATACTAGCCTCAGCTGTTGCAATGTTAACCTTTTTTCTATCATAAAAGACAATTAAATGCAATTTCCTACAAAAACTCTTAACTTCTAATATAATTCCACTCGAGTGGGTATTTTAGCAGGTACAAATTTCGCCCATTTAGACAATAATTTAATTGCCACATCACCCAACTGCATGTTAGAAAGATTAATAACTTTCAAACTATTTGCATTAGAAGCAGGTATATTGCATACACTTACGTTATGAGAACACACATAGACCAAAATAGGGTTAAATGTAACTTTTAGTCCCAAAGCGTTATGAAACACTAAGTACTTCTGAGCCGTTAAACATTTCAATGGTCCTTCTTCCCTTTGTAGTGATTTTGTTTGCCCTTTCCCTGTTGTTGTCCTCATGAGGCAGAAAAACTCGTTTCAGCCTCCTGTTGATAGGAGGAACCAGGCGAAGATTCCCCTTCAATAGTTTCAAACAAAACACTTTTTTTTAAGTTATATCCTGGGAAGATGCTGAAGAGTCATGTAGTGCTGCATAAGTTGAATCAAACTTCCTACTACCTTTGGACCACCCCCTACATTGAGAGCATTTCCAATCATACACTGAATCACTACGGAAGTCATTTAAATCGCGAACCAATTGTTTCTTTTTCCTGTTCATTACTACACGTTCTTATTCTTCCAGCTTCACCTTGATTTCATTCATTTTCTTTGAAAAGACATTACAAGATAACATATCACTCAATTTCTTTTGCAGTTCAATGATTTGATGCTGTAAATTTTCTCCATTATGTTGGTTCTTTTTAACAAGCACACAAATTCACCCCAACGTGCATCCCAAAGACACCTCTCTCCATTCCTGCAACAGATCCTGCTCATGCTCAGCAAAATCCCATGCTGGTAGTTTGTCAATCCTAAGATCCCTCGGAGTCACCTTCAGATTTAAATACTTTTCCAATAGTTTAGTATCAAAGAACAAGTTAATTTCTTTTACCATATGTTGCTCTAACTGCACAAACTGGATATTGTGATCTATATCACCCACAGAAGACCACAAATCCTGGTCTGCCAGCTTTGCCTCTAGTTCCTTCTTAAATTCAATGAAAAGTAGCCTATTAACATCCACTGGGGCTTGGAATACCCCTGGCATCACATCTGCTCCTTCCAACAACATGATAGAAACAACTTTTAAACCAAATCAAAAATAAAAAACAACCATTGAACAGAAAAATGCAGGAAAAAAGCTGTTTAATGTTTTTTTAATTAAGCACACACACTGGTACCTTGGCTTTTTGCCTTCAACGGATAATAAATATTACCAACAGCCATCTTTTTATTCAAATTCAAACCCCTAATTAACCAATTAATCTATTAAGATTTTTAAAGTACAAAGCAATACTTTTTTACAATACTTTTATACATTCATCTCAAGTAAATACAGTTTGCAAATATACTACAAACTTCAACATTTTAAAGTACAGCATATTTAACAGTACAACATATTTTACAATTATCAAAATATTTAAGAAATACTTATAATTTTTTTAAATTACTAAACCTTTTATTTAAGATTTTAAGATACATTTTGCTACAAAATAGGCTTATCTAATTCACCAAATTCACTTCTAAATTAAGACCCCTAGGGACTAATATTCTATAATTAAAAATGAACTTATTGTCTAACTCCAGCAACTTTCTAACAATATTTCCCCCCTACACAGAACAGGCTGGGCAAGTATATTAGAGAAAAATGAAGTCACATTCCCCTCATGTTTATTAACAAAATGTTCTGTGACTCCGCTTTTCATATTTCTATTGTGGATGCCCCTCAAATGTTCCATAATCCTAGTTTTAACAGCTCTCTTCATTTGACCAATATACCACTTGGTATTAACACAACCACAACCCACTGCATAAACTACACCACATGAATTACAATTAAACCTACCTCTATACACATTTTTTTACCATTAATACATTTTCTCGAAATATTTCTTATATGCAGACAAACCTTACAATGCCCACAAACAAAAACACCACTAAATTCCTGTGAACCATTAAAATAACCCATATTCAACAACTCTTTCAAATTGGCATAACACATATAAGAGAATATAACAAATCTGGGAAATAAATTCCCCAAAATTTTATTTCTGCTCCATGGTTATTTTTTTTTATAATCCATAACTTCAGTTTATATTTCTTTAACTTCTCAATCACTAATCCTCTTTTCAACTTCCCCCTTTGTGTTCTTATTTATTTTTTTGTATTGTAAAATTTTCCATATCCAAATACCTTTGCCTTCATTTCTCTTCAAATATCATTGGTGCTGCTTTTTGTATTGATTAGGTTTGCTTTCTACTTTGCATAAATGTTGCCCATATTAAATCTATTTTTCTTTTTCTTTCCCATGTCTATATTTCTTCTTCAGATGTCTCCCACCTCACCTGTTTCTCCTTACTTTGGGGACTTACTGTGATATTACCTGTGTTAGACTTTCTATACTAAATCCTTCACTTTGGAGGTATTCCATAACTTCAGATTTTATTTAACTTCAGCTTTACTAATCTTCTGTTCTGAGTTCCCCCTTTGTAATATTATTTTTTGGATTGTGAGGTTTTCCATATCTGGGGACCTTTGCCTATTTTTCTCTTGAAATATCTTTGGAGCTGCTTTTTGTATTGATGAGTTTGGCCTTCTCCTTTGCATAAATATTGCATCATATCAGATCTTTCTTTCTTTCCCATGTCCATGTTTCTTTTTTATACCTTTCAAAAATCTCTAGGTTTTGTTCTTTATATTTTCACACTTCCGCAGATGGTTCTTTTTCCAAATGGACCAAGGTTTCTTGGTCTATACCATGTTTTTCATGAATCTGTTGTGTTAATGAACATAGATTTGCATTTGAAGCTTTTGACAGTTTTTGTCTTCTGCAAGTATTTTTCTTTCCTCCATGTTTTCTATTAATCTTTTTGAATATCCTCTACCCAGAAATTCTGGGTTTCTTACATAACAGTAGAGTTAAAGATGCCAGTTTTACTTATAAATTCAGTTACATGGTTACAAACAGACTTTTCAAGTTGATCTTATTCTGTAAATGTAAAAAAATATGCTCCAAATTTAAGCTGCTTTCTACAACAATCTTCTGACACTCTGTATTCAGTATTCTAGACTTGCATTGCAGTGCTGTTATATGGCACATCCACTCTTCAGTTGTTATGAAAGCTGTAAACATATTTTATTTCTGTGAAGCTTTTAGGTGCAGTGTGAGTGTCCTTGGAGAGGGTTCCTAGTCATCCAGCAGCACTACTGGAGCACACAGTATTACCATATTACATTTCAGGACATCATGGGAAATAAGTGAATCATTCCTGAAGAATGAATCAGTTTTAGGACAATGGCTCAGTAGTTCATAGTGACATAAGTAATTATCCATGAAATTTCATCAAAAGAGCCAAAGCTGACATAGTTTTCTTTGAAAGAGCCAGGATTAATGGACAAAAGTAAATGGTGTCAGTTTACAGCAAGTGAATGTCACCTTATTGTTTGTGATTTTTACTAGACATTCAACCTTTTTTTATCAATAACCTGATTTTGATGGACACATCTGTTGGTATGAAATGCAAGATCCTCTGCTTGTTGCCATGTTTTTTTTTTCCTAGAAGTGTCATCTTCAGTTGGCTAAAGTAAATGGCAAGTGTCTTCACTATGTTCAGTTTGCAGAAGTGATGCTTGCATTTCAGCTTTAGTTTTCACAACTTCTGCTGAATATTTAACTGTTTCATCAACAGACTATTTTGGAGGCAGAGTACAAACCATTTGTAAGTGGTACACACCTTGAGTATACTCAAAAGCAAGACAAAACTAAAAACAATGAACTAAATCCAAAAAAGAAAGAAAACACTCCAACACCAGGGATAAAGTTAACGCTTTCATTTACTGTTTCAGCAAACTTCTTCAGACAACTGACAATTGAATTAATTACCATTTAAATAGACAATCAACCCTATGACATCATATATTAAGTACATAAATATAAGCCAACATTTAAAGAACCCATAAACAATTCATTTTAAGAATCAGAAATATTAGTATACAAATATGTAAAAATACAGGTATTAAATATATAAAACCAACACACTCCTAAAATATATGTATATATATTCATATAGATACAAGAATAAATATGAATATAAAAGTATTTATATACAAATAAAAGAAAAGAAAATTCATCTCAGCAAAGCCCTCAATTTTAAAATACTTTTAAAGGAAATAGCTTCATTTAGACCTGGTTCGCTAACAGCATTCAGTTTTACTTGCCAAATCAGTTCTTTTTCATCCAGTTTTAGATCACTAGAACCCCCTCTTTCATTTTCATTAACTTTCTCCAAAACTAGGAAATTAAATTCATGTGAGGGGTAGGATTTAATATGCCTAGCCAAGGCATTTTTCAAATCTAATCTGCTTATAGCATATATATGTTCATAAATCCTATCCATAAATATACATACACACACACACACACACACACACACACACACACACACACACACACACACACACACACACACATACACACACTCATTAACTCACTCACATATATGTGCATCTGTACACACACAGAAATGCACACATGCATGCGCCCGCACACACACACACACACACACACACACACACACACACACACACACACACACACACACACACACGCTTGTGTATTACCATTATTCAAATGCCAGAAATGTTGAACCATAAACGGTCGAATCATTCGGTCAACTGCACAGTCAAAAATGGTATAAAAAACAAAGCAATGTTTTGGAAGTGAGCAAGTCCCCTTTGCACCCCACCCAAATTCCTGTTTTTATAACTGTAGCAGCTCTAATATCTCACAATAGTGGAGAAAAGGGAAAACTCCTTTCTCCCAGTGACCATTGATCTCATACAAAAAAGTAATGCCATATGTCTGAGCGAGTGTAGATTATCCAAAATATTTCCTTTTTGACTGAAACAATGAACCTATAAATAAAAATATAAATATAATAAAACATATATTGAAATCATGTGCACTTAATTATTAATTTGGTTGTTAATAGTACATATATAATTGTTTTAAAGAGTATGTTTATGGTCAGAAGAAGTGCCTGTGGTGTGAAAACGCTGACCGAGTGTCATTTATTAAAGTTTTATATTTTATGCTGCTGTGTTGGTCAGTCATTTTATTTACTTTTATTGGCTGGACATAACCTCCAACTACCCTATGTCTACCATGAACATATATGGTTGCACACAATGAGTTAAAGCCCTACACATTATAGCAAGACATCAAGTTCCTTATTAGAATGCATCCTAGTATCAGACACTTGCAAATTCACAACCACAAGGCATAATGTCAGACTCTTAGTAACTATCTTCGAATCTATACAACCAGACATCTCACACATTTTATTTTTATTTATTTATTTATTTATTTATTGACATTTGTTAACCAGGTTTGCCCAACTGAGCTTGTGGCCCATTTTCAGTGGAGACCCGAGGAGAAAAGCTCCAGTAATACATTTTAAAACAAGTACAGTTAACAAATAACACATCCACTTAAACAGCATGTTAATAAAACCACATGAACCCTGTCCAAGTGGAACCCAGAAATGTTCATTACTACCCTGTTATCTATTAACTGGATCTTCCTAAAAGTCCTCCCCTTCAGTGATGCTGTACAGGAATTCAGTACAACTTTCCTGGATATCCTAAATATCCTTGCAACTCCCAGAAGGAATAGACTAAAAAACAAATAATGCAATTTGGCTTTCCAAAAAGAGTAGATTGCTAGAAAAGACCTGAGAAGAATGCCAAAAATATAAAACTCAGTAATATTTCAAACTTCACAATGCTCCATAATCATACTAAAAAACAAATACATGAATACAAAAATTACACTATAACAATATTCAGAACACTAGTAAAAGCAACTCTAAAAATGCTGGTCAGCCACTAAAAAAATCTTATATCCTGGCCAAAAATTCAACCCTAACCCCTCTGCTGATAAATGACCACTCTAAACTGAGGTAGAATTTAAATCATGTTTCATAGATAGTATAGTATCCCTAACTAAGAATTCTCTTACATGTAATACCAACCCTGCCCAGCAGCCACATATCATCACATCCACTTTCACTGTCAAATCTGTGCTCACATACTATATAAAACTGCTCTTAAACAAACTCAGACTATGGTGTACTTCAGCTGTCGACCTTCCAAGGGAGTACCGTTAAGTAGCAGTCAAAAACATTGCCTATCTTGTCTAAAGCCTTATAAAAAGGTCAATCCAGGTGTATGTTGCTTTCCTCTTAAAAAAAATCAGACATAATCTCTTAGACAAATGAAGAAATTCAACAGACATCATTAAACTTAGATCTAAAGTAATATTGTCCCCCCCTTTCCAAAGTACTTCAGAAATATATTCAAAACAATTGCTAAACAATATCCTGCAAGAAAAACTCCTATCCCCACACAACATGGCTTCTATCCCTCCCATAGTAATACCACTGCACTTCTAATCTTTACAGATACTGTCAATAAAGTTATATATAATGTCAAACTAGTCTCCTCCTTATTTCTAGACTTGTTTAAAGCCTTCAATCCGATTTTGTCACAGCAACCATCGACTTCAAATGTCCTTACTGGGTCTATCTCAACTCACCCTTCAATGGTTTGAAAGCTACTTGCCCAATAGGTATCAGTCAGTAAAATAACCCACCTTCCTGTCTTTATACCTCCTTGTCACCACTGGTGTACTACATGGCTTGATCCTTGGTTCCCTCCTCTTTAGCTTCTTACCCACACCTTACACACACCCATACAGCACACCTCACTAATACAATGCGCAGATGATTTCACCCTTATATGCACATCAGACAACCTGGTACATCTATAAAAAATTACTGAGGAAGCTGTAACAGTCGCAATAACATGACTTTGTAACTCACAACTCATTCTCAACATCCCTCCCAAAAATACCTTTTTCCACAAAAAAAAACAATATTTACAATCCTCTATCTTAATAATACAATCATTGAAGTCACTTTCATAGCAAATTATTAGGGATGATAGTGGATCCATCCATCTATCCACAACCTCTTTTTCCTATTTTTACATATTGGACCATAACCTAAAATTCAACCTACATATTCCATTAAAAAAAAAAATCACCATAATCTAGGTATGATTTATATGGCCAAAAACTTTCTCACAACACAACTAAAACTGCACCTGTCACTACTTACCTCCTCCCTCACTACTTAATAGAACTCTCATCTTTACTAACCTCCAGGCATCACAAAATGAAGAACTTGAAAAAAAATGTATAATAAAGTGGTTACATTTGCAGCAAATACCCCTTTCAGAACCCACCACTGTATAGCATAATAAAGCCCCATTAACTAATATACACAAAACCTCTTACCACCTATAAAATTATCCAGCAACCATCTGCTTGTCCAGCACTAAATAACATTTTACACAATTATGCCCCCACATGCCCCAGGATTCAGCAAGCCATATTTCTGTGCAGGAACAGTGTAGGAGCCCCTGCACGGAAAATGGCCACTGAGTGATTCAGGATAGTGTGGCCAATGAGTGATCCAGGATAGTGTGGCCACTGAGTGATCAAGGACAGTGTGACCACTGAGTGATTCAGGATAGTGGGGCCACTGAGTGATCCAGGATAGTGTGGCCACCGAGAGATCCAGGATAGTGTGGCCACCGAGCAATCCAGGATTGTGTGACCACGGAGCGATCCAGGATAGTGTGGCCACTGAGCAATCCAGGATAGTGTGGCCACCGAGCGATCCAGGATAGTGTGGCCACCGAGTGATCCAGGATAGTGTGGCCACCGAGCAATCCAGGATAGTGTGGCCACTGAGTGATCCAGGATAGTGTGGCCACTGAGTGATCCAGGATAGTGTGGCCACTGAGCGATCCAGGATAGTGCCATTTTCATGTGCACGAGCAGTCCTACAATGTTCTAGCATGGAAATCTGGCAAATATGCAAATCACCCCATTTGCTGGTGAAAAACATGCAAATGTGATGATTTTGCGATCCAGCAAGCCACCAGGTCTCCGTGACAGAACAGTGTCAGTGGAGAAATGTATTCAGAAAATAACCGAGTACATTTCTGCAACTGACAAAATAGAGGCATGACAGCGCATGTAAAAGCATGTATGTGTAATAGACATGCCAATGGCAAAATGTAAGGCCACTGGCATTAAGAACAGTTTTTTTTAATCCAACTTTTTTTTTTGGCAAGTCTTGGCTGTTTAAGTGTAGGGCAGCAGCGCACAAATGGGAACATGCAGGAAAAAAAAAGAGAGAAAAGTAAATTTTAAGGTATGTCTGCATTATGCCATTATAGTCAATGGCATGTAGAATGTAAACAATACCAGGGCGCACTAGTTGTCAAGGGGAAAGGGTCCGTTTAAGTGCAGTAACTAATGATTTACACACTGGGTATGCAGATGAGCGGAGTTATACTGAATCACAGATTTCTTCAAATTGTCAGCTTGTACCTAACAGTGTAGGTGCAGCAATACAACAGTGCAAGTGTAAAAGCTGAATGACTTCATAAGGGGGTGTATCATGCTTGCTGTAAGCTCATTGGAGCTCTGTGGCCTGTGTTTGCCCTTAGCTAAGCACAGCTAAAGAAGAGGGTGTATCAGATCTGCCTAAGCATTGTGTACATAGCCTAGACAGGTGTGAGCAACATGCACTGATTGGTAAACATAAAAAAAAAAAGGAAAATACCCAGAGGAAGTGGCAGCATTGTTTACATTTCAGCACTGGGTATGTGCGGTGTGCCTCGGGGCTCAAATAGGGAGGAAGTGGGAAGGGGAAACAGCTGTAGGATGGCAATCAAGGAGAACTAGCATAGCTAGCAGGTGGAATGTATCAGAATCAGCCAATTACATATGCAGCAGTCCATCACACTACTATAAACTATGCAAACTCCTTTCAGACTGTTTTTTGGGGAAATACCAGTAGGAAGGCAGTCAAGGAGAATTACCATAGCTGGCAGGTGAAATGTATCAGAATCAGCCAATTACACATGCAGCAGCGCAGCACACTACTATAAATTATGAAAAACCTTTCAGTCTGGTTTTTCCCACAAACTCTACACCACCGGTTTACACAGATGGGGAAATTTTACCTGACAAATCTAACAAAATGTTAGGGGCTGCTGTCGCACATGTCAAGTGAGGCTCACATACCCACCACCAGCCTCAGCCAGCAGGATAGATGTAGATGACCATAAAGAAAGGCTGGGATAAGGTCTCCAAATAATGGCAATAGTCAACAGCCTCCCTCCAGACCTACACAGACAGACTACCCCAGGTCTGGCAGTTGTATGTTAGTTCTGAAGGGCAAGAAGTCTGAAACTGAAATGTAGGTCAATAAAACCAAAGATCTTTACTCTACTGATATGTCACCAGTCTGCATGACAAGTCAGAATATAATATTAAATGGAAGTCAACAGAGTACCTGAAATACCAGTACAGTCATAACAAATGGTTAAAGTCATTAGGTGTGCCCCCACAATCCTATGTAGAAATGCAGTAACATGTAAGTGTGAGGAGTAATATCAGTGGAGCACAGATTGCCTGAACTGGTCCAATCTACAGGATAGATTTTTGCATGTGTTCAATATGCAGGGGTCTGTGTGTTAGGTTGTTGTGTGTTCAATATTGTGTGGAAGTGGTAAGCATATAGGCATGGAGGGTTGTGTCTTGGTGGCCTATGGGCAGTACTGTGGTTGACAGGGCCAAGTTCCGACAACTGCAGTCCCAACCACAATGCTTCTCAGCAATACCCATGTCAGCAGCCACCCATACTCGCTGTCCAGATGTCAATATCTGTCACCGTCTGAAAGATGGACATGCCATGGATGTGGGCCTAGACAGAAGGTCATACTGGGCATGCTCCTACACTTAGAGAAATGAAGCCCATGTCTGACAACACAGCTGACTATACATATCTGTCATTTGCAGATGTCTGTGAACACACACCAAATTGTACACCAGTTATGCTTCACACACACATTGGATAGGAATACTCACACATACCTAAGGCCAACAGACTATAATATGTCAAACATACACACACAGAGATGTGGGGAAGACAGAGAGACAGACAGTGGCAGAGAGAATTCCATTATGAGACCTGTCCCACCCACTACACATCCAATTGCCCGATATTACATGACATGCTGATGTCAATCACTGTAGACATTCTTTTGGTAGCCCTCAGCCCTATAGTGTCTGTGGTGCTTGTGATAACTGTATAACACGATAGTACAAATACGTATTCATGTAGCATTTGTAAACTCAGTCCTGTCAAATGTAAAGTTGTGAGTGTGTATGTGTGTATGTTTCCAGAGGAATGATTAATGGCCCATTCACACACACTGCACTTCTCATTGCCCATGTTAGCACTCCTGCTGATGTCACTCACCTTGAAATAACCCTTTGGGCAAGTCTCGGCTCTATAAGCTCCATGGCACTTGCGATAACTGTGTAATACTGTAGTGTAACAAACTAGTTAGGTAGGAGTTCTAATCGCAGACATGACAACTGTTAAACTGTGTGTGTGTGTGTGTGTGTGTGTGTGTGTGTGTGTGTGTGTGTGTGTGTGTGTGTGTGTGTGTGTGTGTGTGTGTGTGTGTGTGTGTGTGTGTGTGTGTGTGTGTGTGTGTGTGTGTGCATGTGTGCGTGTGTGTGTAGATGAATGATTTTGAGGCCATTCACACTCACTACACCTTCCATTGCCCTATGTTAGCACTCCTGCTGATGTCAGTCACCTTGGAATAACACATTGGCCAAATTTCAGCCCATAAGCTTCATGGTGCATGCCATAACTGTGTAATACTATTGTGTAGCAAGCTAGTGAGGTAGGAGTTCTAATGCTGGTCCTGGCAACTGTAGATATGTGTGTGTTTGTGTGAGAGAGTGTGTGTGTCATTGTTCACACCTGATTTTGTGGACATTCCCACTTACTACACTTCCCTTACCCCTCCTTTAGCATTGCTGCTGATGTCACTCACCTTCAAAGATACCTTTGGACAACTCTCTAACGTATAAGCTCTGTGGTGCTTGCAATAACTGCGTAATACTATAGTGTAGCAAACTAGTTAGGTAGGAGTTCTAATCCTGCTCCTGACAACTGTAAAAATGTTGTGTATTTGTGTAAGAGAGTGTGTGTGTGTTGTTGTTGATATCCTGATTTTGTGAACATTACTACTTACTACACTTCGCTTACCCCTCCTTTAGCACTGTTGCTGATGTCACTCACCTTCAAAGATATCTTTGGACAACTCTCCAACATATAAGCTCCGTGGTACTTGTGATAACTGTGTAATACTATAGTGTAGCAAACTAGTTAGGTAGGAGGTCCTGACAACTGTGAAAATGTGTGTGCTTGTGTGAGAGAATGTATTTATTGTTGTTGACACCTAATTTTGTGGACATTCCCACTTACTACACTTCCCTTACCCCCCTCCTTTAGCACTGCTGCTGATGTCACTCACCTTCAAAGATACCTTTGGACAGCTCTCCAGCATATAAGCTCTGTGGCACTTGTGATAACTGTGTAATGCTATAGTGTAGCAACCTAGTTAGGTAGGAGCTCTACTCCTGGTTCTAAGAACTGTGAAAATATTGTGTGTTTGTGTGACAGAGTGTGTGTGTCATTGTTAACACCTGATTTTGTGGACATTCCCACTTACTACACTTCCCTTGCCCCTCCTTTAGTACTGCTGCTGATGTCACTCACCCTCAAAGATACCTTTGAACAGCTCTCCAGCATATAAGCTCTCTGGTACATGCGATAAATGTGCAACACTGCAATAGCAATACATAGCTAGGGGTTTAAAATTCAGTACTGGCAAATGTGTGTGTGTGTGTGTGTGTGTGTGTGTGTGTGTGTGTGTGTGTGTGTGTGTGTGTGTGTGTGTGTGTGTGTGTGTGTGTGTGTGTGTCTGTCACCAGTCTCCTGTGTGGGTGTTGGTGTGATTGTGTAATAACAGGATCCATTGCAGGATGGGTTTTGCTACAATATTATATTGAGGACCTATATGTCCCAATGTCCACATTACAAGCCCAAACGTTTTCAAACACCGTAGAGGTTGGTGTGGACATTCCACAGCCATAAATGTCTACTGCCATGTGCAATGACTATGTGACAATATGGATTAGTAAATAATATAGTCAACCCTTATAATACTCAGAGACCACTCTCCCCCCACAGATCGTACACAAACACGCTTGGCTCTTTCTCTCTCTCTTTCTCTCTCCCTCTCTGCTAAATGTAGACAAATACATCTATTTTGTATAGGTGGATATGTACAGCATATCATTATTTACTGACATCATTCCTAATATCAAGCCAGTGATATATCAAACTGCCAGACATGTTATGTATAGGAGGCCTTATATTTGAGGACAAAACCTGGATATTCTGTTGTAGTCTGTACAGTAGTGAGGTCTGTGTACTTATGGTGATTGTTGACAGAGTGTCAGTATTGTGTAGCAGTGTATTGTAAATATGTTATTTGGCCTGTGTACAGACTGGGGTAGATGTCAGTGTTCTTGGTTCTGTTCTATCTGATGTTGCATGCTGTTCCAGTTTATGGTACCCTATCAGAGTACATGTTTGTAGGGCCAGACTGACACATGTCCCATACCACAGTCAAGCATCAGATTACACTGTGTATTGGGCCAATATATGTAGGGTTAGTGTGTCAGTGGCACATACGGGGATGTTTTTTTTCACACAGTCCATATACTGTGATATTAATTAGGCTTACCATAATGTGACTGTGACTGTATTCAGATTGGTTGTGGGTATGTACATTCACACTGGTGTTTGTTACTCTATGCTATTACATGCGTGTAGTGCCTGCTATATTTGAAAGTATATGTGTATTCCCCCATAGGAAACTTGGGTCACTGTTGTGGCAGTCTGCCCGTAGTTTGCACAGTGCTTTGTGATATGCCTAGCAGCTCAGTGTATTTACCTAGTGTGATGTTATGTCCTGATATTTGTCTGATGTACTGTTGCCTGGCCACCATACATGTTGTATATTTCTGACAAAGCAGTGGGATGCTGCGAAGATGTATGTCACTAACTAGTGGGAAGTATATGGGCTTGGGACCACTGCTCCTCCGGTTAATAAGTGTTAGGACAGACAGGAGGGTGTGAATGCATCAACTGTGTGAGATTATCTATTCCAGTATTTTTGTGATATCCCCATTTTCATGACTTTAAACATCCTCTTTGTCAGGCTTGATCCACATTTCTTGCACTAAGGAGTTCTGTGTATACCTCTCGACTGACCAGATTGTTTCAGACTGTCCAGGTTTATTGCTCATATTTCTGGTTTATTCCACAGAATTATTACTGTGATTTGTGTGGCACTTCACTATGATGATTTTATTATGTTTGTCAGTAACTGATGCTGTACATGTCAGTGTCAGAAGAGCCTTCCTTCAGAACATGTATGTTGACACAACCCATTACTGTAGCAACATTTTACAATTATAACTGCAATACTTACATTACGTTCCCTTGCACTAAGTGGTTGAGGGTTATGGTGCTGAGGTATGATTCCACTACATGTTATGGGCATTTGTTTTATATATATATATATATATATATATATATATATATATATATATATATATATATATATATATATATATGTGTGTGTGTGTGTGTGTGTGTGTGTGTGTGTGTGTGTGTGTGTGTGTGTGTGTGTGTGTGTGTGTGATTGTGTGTGTGTGTGTGTGTGTGTATGTAGATATATATATATATATATATATATATATATATATATATATATATATATATATATATATATATATATATATATATATATATATATATATATGCATCCTTTTTATGTGTAAACATGAGTGTTGTATATTCCTTCTTGGATGTATATCACCATATTTATCTGATATGTGTATATTTACATATAAAAACATGACTGATTCCACACTACTTACACTAACATGTAGTAAACAATTGTAGTAGTCAAAGCACTTGTTCACTACTATTCAGTACGTGTACTGAATGATATATTTGAAAAAGCAACAGACATTCTTGCAGCTCAGATGGCTTAGTGGTTAAGTGCTGTGACTGTACTATACAGGGTTCTGGATTCAAGACCTGTATTGGCTATTTATTTTGTTGCTGGGCAGAACAAGGGCTGATGGAGACAGGGTGATTAAAGCACTTTAAAGTGGCTTTAAGTGGGTTTGCACAGGTTTGCATGGCGGTAACTGTTGCTAACGTATGGTTAAACGAATACTCACTTACACCATGTAGGCTTTACTTACCAGTGCACAAATCTGCTTAGCATTTACATTTAAGCAATGCTTAAACCTGCTAAGCATAGCCCAACCTTGGTAACCAGTGATCACATTCCAGTCTGACAAAATAGCAGGATAATGACATCTTGAATAAGTGCAGTTAATTTCCTGTACATAACATGGTTCTATGTCCTGTCATTACAGTAGCAAGGGTTGTGAGTATACTGTATGGGACACCTGAGTATACATGGGTAGTACCAAAATCTTCTCTCTTTGTATTTGTTTCATACATTGGTAGTATCCCAGGTTATATGCAGTCACACTTGCGTGTTACACCAGCTGCAGTGCACTGGTTGACAAAAATAATTTAACACATATTGTATCATTACGTTACTACTGCTAACAGTGCTTTTCCAAGTAAAAGTAGATTTCAGATTGTAGTACTAGAACCATACACCCCTGCATGCAAAGCTGGCACATCACAACATAGCAATGTTTGCACACTCTCCCTTGCCAAACACCTCCAAATCTGTCCGATTGCAAGGCCATCCCCTGTGCACAGCACTAGTCAGGTCAACACACAGATGGTGTTTCATATGTAGGTGGGGCCTCAGGTTTGGACACAGCAGACTGTTGATTGTGTTCTTGTGAATCCATCCTTTTGTTCATTTGGATGTAGGGTGTGGCCCATTGTTGTGTGCAATGTTGGGATACCTCCCCATCCACAGCTATGTGGCAGACACCAGACAGATCATAGCCACAAGTGACTGGAGTTTGGAAGTGGTTATAATACAATCCAAATTGGCTATAGCCCCAGTTCAAGTAATTGGACAACAAACCCAAAGCAGGACACTGCCATCACCCTGCTTGACTGTGTGGGTTGTGGTGTTCTGCTGTTGTGCAGTACTGTTACTGTGCCAAACTAACATGACCAAATTGTAGACAAAGGGAGTTCAACCTTGTTCTCATAACACCTTCACACATTTCCACACATGCATTTTGAAAAGCTGATGTATTGTTGTCCAGACGTTACCCTGAACTGGATGCTGTGTGATGTGAGGAACAGCTGCCATCATCGAAACACACCCTATACCCTATATGTGGAGTCTATGGAAGATTGTTGTCATATGTAATACAAACCCAGTACTTACCAGAGATGTCTGATACTCCTTCACTGTTTCTGTATGACTTCTGGCAGCCTCCCTGGATATTTCTGGGATGATTTTCCCAACATATGTGTAGGGGTATCCACTTCTTCACAATGTCACTGTTACACCATCTCTTGTACACCTTTTGGTGACTATCTGCACTGTGTTCCATGGCATATGTAATGCTGTGTGCATGTGTCCTTAGCTTTCAATCCCTTGGCAGCATGTTAGGCTGTATGTGGACCATTGCTTTTGCTGTAGCAGGCAACTGTGGGTCTGTGTTGGGATAATCCTGGAATGTGAGCTGACTGCTATTTGCAGGTACTCCAAGAGTCTGTGATTGATGGCAGGTGTGTACCCAATATGATCAACTGCTGTGGTTGTATCACACACTGATATACCCCAGTATGAGCTTCCTCCTGTCCACACATATGCATCTTGCTTCTTGGGCTGTTTCCACTCCACATACATGTTCCCCTAACAGAGTTGTATGTTCCACATTTGCATTGTACAGATTATAGGTCACATGACAGGTTGCATGGGTTTGGTCTTGTGTATTGTGCTCACATTTTCATATCCCACTAATACCTGGCATTGTGACGTGTGTACACCTTTTATATGCACTTTCTCATAGTACTGTATACAACATGTCCCTACTATTGGCACTCTGCCCCTACATTTTGGCAATCATTATCCAGATGTCCTGCAATAACAGGTTTGTGAGTTATGCTACTGATATGTGACATCTCATACAAATAGGCCCCTGTGATATCATGCAGTGAACCACACCACAGGTGATCGTGCAGATACATGCAATTTGCTGACTATAACAGTTCAGTGCATGGCCACATGCACGACCTTAAAATGCCTGGGGTACTGGTAAGCCACAACAGGAAGATCTCATACTTACCGGTCTCAAGCTGTTGTGCCTCATGTTGATGAGAGGTACCTAGGTAATGTGAGGGAGAGGTATTATCAGCAGCTTCACAATAGCCATCGGTCCAGGGGCAATGCTACATGTATGCACAGGTACAGTCTACACTATGATATTACACTATTTGCTTATCTTCACCTGTAGTGGGCACATGTGTGCATTACTAAACCCCCACAGGATAAACCATGCAACTAACCCAGTAACAATAAAGGCTCTCCTCCGTATACAGCAAACAATAGCAGTTATATACTCTCCAAACTTCCAGGATAACACCAATAATCCAATGAAATGAAAATAGAATGTATAGTTTATTAACGTAGTTTTAATACACACACCATCAGATTGAGCGCTTTCATCTCCTTCACGGAGACTTCATCATGTATGTATATTTTGTTTTCACATTGTACGAGCAATGGTTAAAAATTGCAGTAATTAAATGGCCAGCCAATAAGGAACCAATGTGTGTTATTTGAATGGTATTTAAGTGTTGTTTGTTTTGTATAAATCAGATTCTGAGGAAGTCTCTGTGAAGGAGAAGAAAGCGCTCAATCTGATGGTGTGTGTATTAAAACGATGTTAATAAACTATACATTATATTTTCATTTCATTGGATTATTGGTGTTATCCTGGAAGTTTGGAGAGTATATAACTGCTATTGTTTGCTGTATACGGAAGAGAGCCTTTATTGTTACTGGGTTAGTCGCATGGTTTATCCTGTGTGAGTTACTGTTCTATGTTTGGTTACCATTACTAAACCCCACCCAGTGCTCTAATTTGCAATGACATCTGCATCTAAAGACTGTTACCACACAGTTGAAATGTAACCTCAATACACTCATATGGACTTTTGCCTTACCTGGATGCCTTCACCGGTGTCCTGGGTTGCACCCACCACTACGACAACTACATCTTGTAGTGGTTGTTCTCTGTGGACCACCCCAAGCTTGGCAAGGTGCTCCTACATTTCTATAAGTGGGGCCTCTCTGACTGGCACACCACCAGTAGCAGAACGGTCCCTCACCACTGATGCAGCCCATTGCCATACATGCCGAATCAGGTCAGTTGCTCTGTGCCTGATCTGTTCATGGCCATGGTTCCACAAGGTGTTTATTCTCTGTGTGATGTCTTCCCAGAGGGCTGTCCTCTCCTGCTGACATTGGCGATCCTGACTGAAGAGGATGTGGTACTGTTCCAGGATGACCTCAGTTATGGCTGCTGTCCCCTGGACATCATAGGCTGGAAGCCTCTGCATAGCACCTGAAGGACATAAAGAGGGAAAAACACATCACAGGACATCAGCCATTGTCCATAGTTCTTTACAGAGACAGTTCACAAGTAATGAGTATCAGTAGCCACATTATATCACATAACACTCCAGCACCAAACAGCACTGTATGGACATGCATAGCATTATGTGTAAGTAGGCAGTTTGCACCTGATTAATGGTGAGGGTAGGGGTGCATGTGGTGTGCATATCCTTCTATACTGATGTTGAGCTGGGGGGTAATGTTTGTCCTAAACATGTCCAAAGCTGGTCGTCTGTAGCTATGGTGTATGTGTATGTGCTGTGGCTGACCTCCATTACAGGGTGGGTGGGATAGTTGCCTGTGAGACCACAGACATATGTGGGGATGGCCTTCCAATTGCCCTCAGTGGATGTGTCCTATTTGTACTTATACACAGCATTACATTAATGCACCTGAGACCTAATATAATATTGAGTATGTGTCCTGTTTGTGCTCATACTCAGCATTACATTAATGCGCCTGTGACCTAATGTAACGCTGAGTGCGTGTCCTGTTTGTACTCATAATCAGCATTGCATTAATGCACCCTTGACCTTATGTAATGCTGAGTACGTGTCCTGTTTGTACTCATACTCAGCATTACATTAATGCACCTGTGACCTACTGTAATGCTGAGTATGTGTCCTGTTTGTACTCATAAATGCTGAGTATGTGTCCTGTTTGTACTCATACTGAGCATTGCATTAATGCACCTGTGACCTAATGTAATGCTGAGTATGTGTCCTGTTTGTACTCATACTGAGCATTGCATTAATGCACCTTGTGACCTAATGTAATGCTGAGTATGTGTCCTGTTTGTACTCATACTCAGCATTGCATTACTGCACCTGTGACCTAATGTAATGCTGAGTATGTGTCCTGTTTGTACTCATACTCAGCATTGCATTAATGCACCTGTGACCTAATGTAATGCTGAGTATGTGTCCTGTTTGTACTCATACTCAGCATTGCATTAATGCACCCATGATCTAATGCAATGCTGAGTATGTGTCCTGTTTGTACTCATACTCAGCATTGCATTAATGCACCTGTGACCTAATGTAATGCTGAGTATGTGTCCTGTTTGTACTCATACTCAGCATTGCATTAATGCACCCATGATGTAATGCAATGCTGAGTATGTGTCCTGTTTGCACTCATACTCAGCATTGCATTACTGCACCTGTGACCTAATGTAATGCTGAGTATGTGTCCTGTTTGTACTCATACTCAGCATTGCATTAATGCACCTGTGACCTAATGTAATGCTGAGTATGTGTCCTGTTTGTACTCATACTCAGCATTGCATTACTGCACCTGTGACCTAATGTAATGCTGAGTATGTGTCCTGTTTGTACTCATACTCAGCATTGCATTAATGCACATGTGACACCATTTAATTTTGATTATGTGTCCTGTTTGTATTCACACTCAGCATTGCATTACTGCTGAGTATGTGTCCTGTTTGTACTCATACTCAGCATTGCATTAATGCACCTGTGACCTAATGTAATGCTGAGTTTGTGTCCTGTTTGTACTCATACTCAGCATTGCATTAATGCACCCATGACCTAATGTAATACTGAGTACATGTCCTATGTGTACTCATACTCAGCATTACATTAATGCACCTGTGACCTACTATGCTCAATCAGACACAGGTTGACATGCTGACAGATGGTGACTGCTCCTACACACGTGGTGGTGGAATGAAGAAGTACAGGGGAGTATACAGAAAAAGGTGTTGGCAAAGGAGAAGTGGGATTGACAGAGAGATGTAGTGAGTAGACATGAGTATAAAGAGATGGGGTGCATGGCAAATAGAGTGTTGCACATGGCTATGGATGTGGAGTCTGACATACAGATGTGGAGTCTGGGGTTGTAAGTAACGTTGGACAGCATGGATGGTGTATAGGGCCTGTAGCTATTGGCTAGACAGAGGCACATAGCTAGGAAGAATGTGCAGCACAAAAGGGTGATAAAGGAATATGGATGAAACATACAAACTAGGAGTGTGTTTAGAACATATGAAAAGATCACTCTGATGGCCTGTTCCATGAGGAAAATGGGGAGGGATAGAAGGTTGGTCAAGGTGGGTATGGATAATCAGTAGGTGCAGCAGATTATCAAGGGGAATGTAATGATAGCTATGAGGGGTGTTAACAGTGGAAAGGCTGTTGTTCCACGTGACATACCTATGGATTCCTGGTGGTGTTCATGATACATGGCAGTGGTATTTTTAACTGGATTGTTTACTGTAATCTTGGAAAGTGAGAGGATGTGTGAGATGTTGGTGAATATGTATGGGTACTGCTTATCTGAACAAGGGTGGTTTGCATAGCTGTAGTAACAAGTGAGGGATAACATTGATAGGTCACAGGATGAGATAATGGCAACGGGTGGTGGCAGCTAGGTTGAGAGCATGGTGATGATTGATGATCTGCAGTGTGGTTTCATGCCAGGTAAGAGCAGTACAGATGCAAATGTTGATCCATAAGTGTTGCTGGGGCTCTGCAGTGAGGCTGGGATGCAGCTGCATTGTGTCTATGTGCACCTACATAGCTGAGATGCAGCTGCATTGTGTCTATGTGCACCTACAGAGCTGAGATGCAGCTGCATTGTGTCTATGTGCACCTACAGAGCAGAGATGCAGCTGCATTGTGTCTATGTGCACCTACAGTGCTGAGATGCAGCTGCATTTTGTCTATGTGCACCTGCAGAGCTGAGATGCAGCTGCATTGTGTCTATGTGCACCTGCAGACACCATATGACATGCTGCTGGAGAGTAGCTGTGGCATTGTACGTGCCAGAGGAGTCTGTCACACACCAGAGGATATGTAGCAGGCTAGTGTGACAGCAGTGATTTCTGGCTTTGATGTGACAGGTGCATTTAAGGTGGAGGCGGGAGTACATCAGGGATCAACTGTGTGTCCTTTCATATTTTCTGTGGTGAGGGACAGGTTGATAGACATGATCAGACAGGGGCTCCTGTTGACTGTGCAATTTGCAGATAACATTGTGGTCTATGGCAAGAATAGGGGACAGGTTGGGGAGACCCTGGTGAGGTGGGGCATGTTGTAGAGTGAGGAGGACTGATGGTTAGCAGGACTTAGAAAGGATACATGTGTGTGAATGGGGTGGGGGATAGAGGAATGGTGACAATGTAGGGTGTGCAGTTTGGAAGGTGGATAGGCTTCACTACTTGGGAACACTAGTTCAGAGTCATGGGTAGTGTAGGGGAGAGGTGAGATATTATTCTTGTAGCCAATAGCTGGGAAACACAGTCCTATAACTGTGCACCTCATTTAGGCGTCGGCCCTTTCTTTGCCTGTGAGGAGGTTTTCATGCATGTGTGTTCCACACAGCATCGCACAGGGTTGTTGTACTGACATCTTACAACAGAGACTGTGAAGACAGCCCAACTCACCAGGGACAAATGTTCCGGACACAGGGACAGACTGTGAGTATTGTTGTTATACAACTGGAGTACTGCTAGCATAGGGACAGACTGTGAGTATTGTTGTTATACAACTGGAGTACTGCTAGCATAGGGACAGACTGTGAGTATTGTTGTTATACAACTGGAGTACTGCTAGCATAGGGACAGACTGTGAGTATTGTTGTTATACAACTGGAGTACTGCTAGCATAGGGACAGACTGTGAGTATTGTTGTTATACAACTGGAGTACTGCTAGCATAGGGACAGACTGTGAGTATTGTTGTTATACACCAAGCAAAAAGTAGCCAAACACAACCAAGAAACTAGTAAAAGAAATGGCAGAAGAAGACACCACAGATGAAAGACCTTCAGAAGTCACAGGAAATAGCGTATGAAAAATTTTTTAATATCCGCTTTCGTTAAGCAAACTTCATCAGAACACAAGAAAAATGAATACAGAACAGTTTAAATACATAAACTAATCAGTGCTAATAAATCCAATTATACAATCAATTAATTAATTAATTAAAACATTTGAATTTAAAAAGAAAAATAATAAAAATCCATAAAATTTCCAAATAAATCCCAAAATAATTAAATATTAAATAAATTTCCTATGTCAAAATGTTTAGAAACAGTCAATTTGCGATTTTAAAAAACACTTCAAGTTAATGGCTTCATTAAGACCTGGTGGTAAATCCGATTGCAGTCTAACCTGCCACAGGGTTTCTCGTTGTTCTACATAATTTCTGAAATCTCCTGCTCTCCTGTCATGTTTACATATCTCTAATGTAGTAAATGTAAATTTCTTAAAACCTGAACATGATATGGAATGTTTATATAATGCATTATTAAGGTCCTTAACTTTGATAGCATATATGTGTTCTTTAATGCGTTTACCTAAGTTTCTCGTGGTCATGCCCACGTAAAAGGCTGGGCATGCAGAGCACATAGCAATATAAATAAGCCCACAACTATTGCAATCAACATAACTAGGAACCTCTAGTATTTTGTCAG
>NC_056742.1:501762894-501805394 GCF_019279795.1 Protopterus annectens
ACAGATTTGAAACAGTTGCATAGCAAACAGAAGACATGCATATATGGAACCACACTAGCCATTACAACAGCACGCAGGTTACATTGATAGCAGCAGGCCACCAATTATAGTATTTCAACAGGGAACATTGATAGAAACACATTTCAATATTTATTGAATGATAGGACATATGTCCCACCAGTAGGTTTGGTGTAAAACATGCCCATTTATTTTTGTGTTTAGATTATTGTTGCAGATATGTTGGGGGGAGAGAGAGATGTCAATTAACAACTTGTATATCCTTGCAGTACTCACAACATTAATGATTAGTGCACTAATCATTACTCCACAGGTATTATTACAATAACCTATGGCCTTGGTTTGGGTAGTGTTATGTTTGTACACAGTGTATAATTCAACCTTCTAATAGCTACTTTCTACTTCTCTTACCTAGAAGACCTGTGGGGCAATGGTTGTTAACACTACCTGACTGTTTCTACACATATTACAAAATCCTAGTTGAAATGATATATACAGCTTACTACCACTCCTGGGATTCGAACCATGGCTGTTTTTGCTAAAACGACAACAATTTGTGTTTCATCAGAGTGAGCTATTGAGAAACTGCTGTCTCTCCTTCAATGTTTACTCTCAAATTCTCTCTTGGTTGTATAATCTGACCTTGTAATTACAATGTTCTTATACAGACATTCCTAGACATATTTTTGATATCTCACAATGTGGAAAACAGTGGTTAACACATTACTATTCAGATGTCAGATCTTGGTGAATGCAACATTTCAAGCCATATAATACCAGAGTAAACACAACCAGTCCAGGATTTAGAACTTTATTTCCAGACAGTTAACAGTTTTATTTAAATATGACTATATGGGACTATTACTATCATATTGTCTGGTTTATTCAGTACAAACCATACACATTTTATAGTGCCAGGTGACATTCTACTCCTTTATATTTATTTGGTATAACTACTACAAGCAGGATTGTTAATCACCAGCCTCGTGATGCAGCCAATGTACCCTGCTAGCATGGGCTTCTTGGTTCGCAACCCGCTGAGCTGGAGCTGTAAAGAAGGTAGAGAAACATTTAGGCATGCGTATCCATTGCACTAAAATAGCTTCCCACCCTCTCTCCCTATTGGCATCTTGTCTTTATACCTGACGGCCTTACAGCTGCCCTCCCCTACTCTAAATTTGATCTTGGACACTCCTTCCAGTCTAGTGTCATTAGCTCATTCTACCTAATACAGAGAGAACATCTGAGAAGGCCAACCCACTTAGTTTCTTTCCTTCTGTTCCTCCTTTCTCCCTTTCTTAAAAAAAAAAATTGCCTGAATCTCTTTGTGTTCTGACTGTGCCTCTCAAACATTTTGGAAATATAGGGTATATTTCCGTGCATTTATTAAAACTGTATTTGCCTTAATATTGCTACAACTCAAGTGCTCTAGGTTGCACTGCATCTGAATTGTTTTAGTGTTGTTTTAGCTGCTTTTCTGTATATATAGACTTTTCTGTATATGTATTGAAGAACCACAAACTGCAAGCCAGCAACTCCTCAGATGGAATTTATTAGAAAAACCAATAAGAAATAAAATGCTCTAGCGCCTCGGCCAACAGCCTTTAACAGAGTACACTTTTTTAAAAATCACTCAACTATATATAACAGTTTACAAATTGATTAATAACATAATTGATTAATTACACCAAATATACACTTTTTTTTAAACCAAATATTTTCTTAAAAAGACACATACCTATATACATAGTTACTCAAAACTTCACTAAAAACTATTTTCATGATTACACAAAACTTCTCCAGAAACATTCTTGATTAAGTCCCCTAGGGGACATAGTATTGAATTTCAAAATCAAAAACGCTTCTTTCTTTCTTAATATATGTTTTACTTGTTCATCATTCATAAATTTATTACAAAATACTCTTTCCAGAATTGTCGTTTCAAAACCATCCAGACTACCATTATGTATTTCATTGAAATGAGTGGCTATAGGACTAGTTATTTTATTATTCCTCACATCCCTTATGTATTCCTTTATCCTTTATTTTCTGTATATGTAGACTAGCTACATATTCTACTATATTACTGCCTCTTAAATTGTTTTTCA
Source organism: Protopterus annectens (assembly GCF_019279795.1). NCBI lineage: Eukaryota > Metazoa > Chordata > Ceratodontiformes > Protopteridae > Protopterus > Protopterus annectens. The sequence continues at coordinate 501,765,021 of NC_056742.1, forward strand.
GTTGTGCACTTGCCTTGCTTCAGTTAAAACGTTTTAAATGGCTAATTATTTAGAGTTTTAATTGCATTTATTGTTTAGGGTGACACACTCAAGTGCATTACCCTTTTCTGTGTTTATTTACTGTATTATTGCATTGTTAAGCCTGTTTTAACCAAAACAAACAAACAAAAAAAATGCCATCTTGTTTGCTCATTTCCTACCTTTCCAAGCTAGTATAGTCCAGATCCCAGGCTTTGCTGGTCTCAAGACTTTATTTTCTGTGCTCAGAGCTATCCAGACCTTGCTGTGGTAGAGGGAAGTCCTACTGCTTACCAGTGGGACTGGTGAGCATTGTACTGCCTATTTAACGCTAGAGGAGTGGTTTCCAGCTCTGACATTGTAATTTTATTAGCCTTTTTGGGCTGATTTCTATCCCTTTGAACTTTCTGGCTTAAAAATGTGTGTGTTTTCATGTTTTTCACATCGTACAGCACTGCGGGCTATGGTTAAACTATTCCAGGTGTGAGAAAGTCTGCTCTTCAAATTTTCCCTTAGAACTAGCTGGTTTCTCAGTAGTAGCACTAAAATCTGAACCCCTGTGACTAGCACTTGCTCTAGAACCTGCTGGAAAGCTCTAGGAAGCCTTAAACTGATACAAGCACTCAACTCTCCTTGTTAATAAGGAGAAATTATTTGTAGGAACTAAACAGCCTATAATTGTAAAGTACCTTGCAAAGGTAAGGGAAAACAGCTCTTGTACTTTACATAAAAAGCCCGTAAACAGGCATGTCCAAGGGTAAGCTTCAGCTGATTTCTCCTGTCCACCTGGTAAATCTGTGCATACTGTGACAATGCAGCAACTACATCATGTACACAGATAATCCTCTCCTCCTACCACCCAACACTACAACCTGCGAGAGATGCACTTACATAGGCAAACTGGAAGCAAAGCTCTCTCCAACCAAGATTGTGCTAGACAGTCAAGAGGAGAAGGTTAACACCTGCACTACAACTCAAGCAACACATAGCCCTTCAAAACCCACACCATCAACACCCACACATAGCAACACTAAACCCACATATACAGAGGCCCTTAATGTTAACCTGACCAAGCAACAAGGACCTCCGAAGCTGAAACGCAAATAAACACCAGTCACAACCAAAGTGACACATAGCTCACAACACCAGTGTGCCACTCAACAGCCCCTAAGGCAAGAAAAAATACCCAACACTTCAGTCATAGGTGACTCCATAGTCAGGTACACTGATGTCCCACTCACCAGGTTGAACAAGGAGAAAATTACAGTCAGCTGCCTGTCGGGTACCAGGATCCGCCACATAATGCATGTACTCAAGTCACTACACAACAAGTACAAATGCGACTCATTGTCCATGTTGGAGTGAATGACTTGAAACATACTTCCCTGGACTACATGAAAAGAGACATGGAAGAGCTCTCAGATCATGTGGCCCAGGCAGGTATGACTCTAGCCCTGAGCAGCACCCTGCCTTCACCCAGAATGATACCACAGTATAAGGACAAAATGATTGACTTCAACAATTGGCTAAGCTTCTGGTGTCATTCTAAGGGGATCCACTATCTGTCTGCCTGGGACGACATGATCGACAAACCAAGATGCTTTGCCAAAGATGGTCTGCACCTGCTGCCCCTGGAATTCAGGTTACTGGCTAAAGCTTTTGCCACCCCTATAGTGCTTTTTTTAGGCATGGTTCAAAGGACAAAACCACCACCGTAACAGATACAAGCATGCAAAATCTGAAGATAATGCTACTCAATGCTACAAGTCTAAACCGCAAAATGCACTCTCTCGAGGCACTCCTAAAAATGGAGAACATTGATATCTGTGCAGTAACTGAAACCTGGTTAAGGCTCTAGAGAGCACCCCTGCAAAACCAGGCTACAACTCTTACCACACTTTTCGGCCACCAAACCAAGACCAAAACACTAAAGGTGGAGGAGTGTCCATATTCACAAAGGATATTCACATCTCCAGGCTAGTTGCCCAACACAATGCATCTGAAATTCTCCAGGTGCAACTAACACTAGGCAAGACTGCAATCCAAACTGTAGCTTGCTACAGATCCCCCACCATGCCCCAAGATTCTCACTACACCTTTCTAAACATACTGGAAAATAAGATACAACCAAACACCCTAATACTGGATGATTTCAACTACCCTGCCATTAACTGGGAAAACTACTCGGGTACCAACACCTTTTCCCAACGGTTCTTGGAATTCATAAATTCCAACACCCTGGATCAACTAAACCATTGTCCCACCAGGGGCTCCATTATCTTAGACCTGGTCATTACCAACATTGGAGATAGATGCTCCACACCAGTGGTCACCCTCTCATTGGTCAGATCTGACCATAAGCTAATCACCCTTGACATCCACATCCCACCCCCCAGTAAGGAAACCTCCATAAAAACTTCTCTAAAGCCAACTTCATGCTACTTAAGTCAATAGTGATAAACTTCATGACACCCATGCAGATGGGAGCTGAAAGTCTGACTGTTGAATGCTACACTAAGGTACTGTACAAGCACATCAACTCATGCATGAATCGTGCCATCCCAAATAGAACCAAGATGCTCTCCTCCAAAAAAAGGAAGCCAATCTGGTAGTCCCCTGCCATAAACAAACTATACAAAGGAAGGGAGACTCTTTTGCAGAAAAGAGGAAAATCCCAGGATGCAAAAAACTCCCTTACCAGCCTCAGTAAGAAGTTGAGATCCCTCATAAAATCCTCCAAAGCTAGTTAAGAAAATAAAATTGCCAAAGATTTCAAAGACAACCACAAGGCATTCTATTGTTATGTCAAGAATCTAAATGGCAATGCTCAGATCTGCTCTGAGCTGCAACAGAATGACATTAAATATACTGATCCCAAGGATATTACCAATATCCTGGCAGATCGATTTAGTGCCAACTTCACTCCCCTCTCACCCGCTAAAGGGCCCATCTCAATACCAAAAGATTGGCAAATTCTGGTAATCACGGCCACACAGGTAGAAACCGCACTCTCCAAAGCTAAGAATACAGCATCCATGGGACCAGATGACATCCCGGGCTGTGTACCACATGAACTACAAAATGAACTGGCACCTTACCTAAGTGTCATGTTTAATCATAGCCTCACTTCAGGCTTCATGTCCACTGAGTGGCTCACAGCTACAGTTATCCCACTCCACAAGGGGGGATCCACCTTGGATCCTGGGAACTACAGTCCCATCAGTCTGATGAGTCTGATCTCCAAGGGCATGGAACGCATTATCATGGAACTTATAAACAAAGACATTGGCAACCTTCAAACACTGGACCCCACCCAATTTGGGTTCGTGAAGGGCCAGTCTTGTCTTCTGAACCTGATTAACTTCTTCAAATCAGTCTACAGAGATGTGGACAAGGGTAAGGCAGTCCACACAGCCTATCTTACCCTTGTCAAAGCCTTTGACACCACCCCCAGTCTGAATCATAGATAAATTTACTAAGCTGGGCATAAATCCCCTACATCACTCGATGGGTTCCCAAATGACTTACTGACAGAACCCAGACTGTAAAAGTAGCTGACTCCAAATCCAGCTCCGGACAAGTAACAAGTCGAGTACCTCAGGGTTCAGTCCTGGGATTGCTCTTTTTTGACATCTACTTCTCTGAAGTACAGGCCAACACTGAGGTACTCTGGCTAACAAAGTTTGCAGATGACTGCAAACTGGGAGCCATTATTGAATCCCCAAATGATGTGGATATTCTACAAATGGGCCTTACAGAAACAGATGTGTGGTGCCAGAGTCATGGGCTCAAGCTTAATGCCAAGAAATGTATAGTTATCCCCTTTGGGAAAAACATGTACCCATGAATTACCACATAGGTGGCAGCACACTAAACACTGAAAGTGTGATGAGAGACTTAGGAACACAGGTGGACAGTGGTCTCACCTTCGATAACCACATCGCCACAACAATCAGCAAATCCTTCTGTGTGGCACACCTCATCACTAAGGGCTTTTCATTCAGAAAAAAGGAGGTAATTGTCCAACTGTACTCATCCCTCATTAGACCCATTATAGAGTACAACACCCCATTTGGTATGTACCTCACAAGACATCTGCAACAGCTGGAAATGCTACAGAAATACCTCACTAAAAGAATCACAGGCCTAAAGCAGATGCCCTATGCTGACCGTCTAAAAAACTCCAGCTATACTCTGTGGCATATCATCTACTCAGAAGCGATCTCTGCTTGACATACAAGGCCATGTCAAACCCTGAGCTGTTGGACATGCTCCACTTAAAGAATTCCCAATCCTTCAGAGACACACGCTCCAGGGATTTAAAACTTGTCATCACAATGAACAAAATATGCTGGAGGGATAGGCTCCTGACCCAGAGACTCCCCGTACTCTGGAATAGACTGCCCATACATGTCAAGCAGAGTGCCTCCTTGTACCTCTTCAAAGGGAACCTTGATGATTGGATGGGAGATAGGAAATTCACCCCAGGGACCACGTCAGTTGCCCTGCTAGACAGGGGTCCAGAGAAGTAAATATTGTGGGAAAAAATATCCAGGGAATTGTTATGGCTAGGCTTGTATAGGCCCTAGGGCCGATAGCCTAGTACCAACCTATGAACCTATGAACATACACAGGCTGGACTTTGGTAAACAGTTATTGATATGAATACTTATGGCTGGGACATCCCCCCACTAACATGTTTCTTGGACCCTGGTCCAACAGCTCCTTCTTCCTCCTCTTTAAGTCAGCATAATGGTGCCAGACCTGCTCACCAGTCCGAGGGATTCCAGTGGCGCTAGTGAGATTATGGGTGAGACTATCTCTGGTCTCCGCTTTGTACTGGGGGCCCTGGTACTGGTACTCCAGCAGTCTCACTTCATGTTTTTTTATGAGGAGTCCTACCATGACCTTGAACTCCTGTATGCTCCAGTGCTGCACCCTAAAGTGCATGCCTTCACCAGCTCCTGTCATTCTGCCTACAGTGGGGAGTTACAACCAGTTATGATCTGTATTCCCACCTGCAAGGTTTAAATAGGGCTATTTTGCCACCCTGTACTGAGATTGGGCAATTTTGAAACTGCTGAGCTAAGCCAAGCACCGGGCAAACACGCTTAGCAAGGATGCCCATTGCTTAAAGGGGTACATGCTAAGCACTGCTTACCAGTACGCAAATCCACTTGGCTATGCTAAATCTTGTTTAAACTTTTAATTTCAGCGACACCCCACATTTGGAGCTGCTACACTACCCTGTTTAACATATACATAAATATATTCACTACCTATGTATTACCTATGTATTAAAAATGCATTTTAGATGTGTTTCACATATGAAAGTGTTTAGCCTGCTGTGGGGCTTGAACTGTATGTATAGTTCTACTTAATTTCTTTCGAAGTTTAAATGCTGCTATGCATAGCTGTGCAATGGGCATAACTGCGCAACTACACGTAAACTTTATTCTGGACTTGAAAAAAAAATGTTAAACCTTATATGCCCACATTTTTGCCTTATATTCTTGGTCCACTTTTTGTGGCTTTCTGGCTAATTAGTGATACATCTTAAAGATTGCAGTTAGATAGTGCTGACAGATATTTGATACCCATGACTTCATAGACATGACTTCATACCCTTTGGCAAATCATGCTAATGCATAACCTGTTATTCTATCAACTTTCTTAAGTCTGTATGGGCCAGACGTTTGTTTGCTTTTTAAGGGTTTGTGAGGTATGTTGACTCTCTTTAACATTGCTGTAGAGCATTTTTGATGTGCAGTGAGCATGTGTATTGTGAGAGCACTGCTCTGAGATACACCCTCTGCACTCACACACAGACCCATGTCCATGTAAGAGCTGAACAGTGGGTCTTCATTAATATGCAAGGCGCACTGCTGCTCTACTTGGACACGGACTTCTTCATGCAAGAATAAGTTTATTCTTGCATGGTGATTGTGACTCCACCTGATGGTCATTTCAATTTAATGAACAAAAACGTCTCTCTGTTCCCAAACCTGTCAAATATGCTGAGCATGATCTGTACTCACACCATGCTACTAAGGCCTGGAACTCCTTAGCTGTATCCATCAGATCAGTCCCCTTCCTTCAGTTCTTTAACACCACTTTGAATGATATCCTGGCCAAAACCTTTCTCTGTTCTTGCTCTACTCTAGGATAAATTATATCCCTACATATTAACAAATACCTGTTCATATGTTACACCTCCTCCCGCCTTCTAAACTCACTCCCTTGCTTCAGTTAGTATCTCTCCCCCGACTCTCTGTCTAAATATGCCGTAATCCCATGTTTTTCCTACTTCATATTGTATTTGGTTTTTCATTTTGCAAACTTATGTTTAATTTTTCTAAACTGACTACAATTTCTCTAAATTTTAAATCATTGTCTTATAAATTGTATCTATTCTTAACCAATGTATTCACATTATGTTCAATTTTCCACAATTATTTAAAGTAGATGTTTTGCATCATTTTTGAAGATTTTAAAATTATTGTTTTTAAAATGCTTTAAAATCCTTTGGAGATTTTCTCCCCTGCCCCAACTGAAAATGGGCACTTACCCAGTCAGAGTTTCCTGATAATCAAATATCAATAAATTAATAAGTAAATAAGTAAATTCAAATCCTCACTGCAGGAAAAGGCACCATCACTCTGTCTCTCCACTATAATCAGTTTACCCCCTGCTACAAGGCATCTGGTGGTTACTACAGCAGAAAAACAAATTGTGAACAGTATCATTTTGTATATTTGTAAACAGAGGTCAGAGGTCATTACCTGGCCGTGACACTCAGGGTCCCTGGAAAACAGCCTGGAAATACCCAGCTCGGCAGCCCACTTCATGGTTCCCCACAGCTCACTCGTTAACAGCAGGCATCTACCACAAAGGATAACCACAGGTCTCACTGACTCTAACTATACCTTGAGATTGAAAATAAATCTTGTATTTCTTACCTGCCATTAGCGCTGTAGTTGGTAACCAACCAAAACCTGCCTTTCACCTCTCTTTCTCATAATTATCTAACTGAATTTTCTATTAACACTCTTTCACTATTTATAGTTACTACCACCCCTAATTTCTCTCTACCTTCTCTGCCAGTATCCTCTAACTATCCTAACACTTCTCTTCACACCTATCTTCTCCATTGATTGTTTTTTGTGTGCATTCCTCTATTTGCTCATCCAGCCAACTGGTGTATCTCCGCTTCGTTCACCCTCGCTATGCTCGTTCTCACTTCGCTCCCGTACCCTACCCCCAAATTCCACCTACCCCCACTACTTCTACATTTATCTTTACATATAACCACACCTCCAACCTCATTTTCCAATCACATACCTCTACCCATATCATCCAACTCTCCTCCTAAGCCCTTCCCTTAATTAACTCCACCCTACTACTCCTCCTATCAGTGATACACCCACTATCACTCCCAAACCCTACCCTGCACAAGGACTACAATCCACTCATCTCATTAGCATGTTACTAGTACATATTACTTCCTTAATTGTACTACTTACACTTTCTCTCCTCACCTCTTACCATACCCACCTACAGGTAACCCCACATTATGCAGGTACTGCTGCCTCTCATCATAAGTACAGTCAGTCTTACTTCTCTATCTCTTCCTCTATCTCTTCCTCTATCCTTGCCCTATCACCCACTGACTACTCATGCTTTAAAATACTACCTCACCCCAAATACCATCAACCCTCCCTGAAATTCAACAGACAAATCACAAATGTCTTGCAATCCATTCTCTACATTGCCTCTAAATTATATCACTCTGGGGATATTCATCTCAACCCTGGACCAACAACTACTGCAAACCTATTCTCCTTCTCCCCAATAGTCTAAATCAACTTCCTAGGAAAACTGCTGACATATTGTTTCTAAATATAAACTGTAAAAGTAACCCCAACAAAATCCACAACCTCACACATGTCTTTCTCTATACCTGCCAGACATAGTGGTTATAACTGAGACTTGGCTAAAGCCATATATCAACGAAATGAAATAATTCAGCCAGGATACAATATACTAAGGAAGGATAGAAAGGACAAAAAGGTGGTGGGATTACTATATTATTTAAGAACCATCTCACAGTGCAAATACTAAGTATACAATATCCTTCTGTTAACAATGCAGACATATTGAATGCCAAACTGCAACTCAACTACAAAAAACTAATAAACATAATTGGATGCTATATACCTCCCGGCAACAATATACCCACTCTAGAAAATCTGCTCCATTGGTTCTGTTTCTCTTTCCAAAATGAAACCATCATTTTGGGTGATTTTAATATAGACTGGCTACCCTGTAATTCTTCCACCCCAACAAATCATATTAATCTCCATGGCTTTATCCAAGCCATCCAAACTCCAACACGAATTGACAAGACAACTAACATGGAATCAATTCTTGACTGGATTCTGACTAATAAACCTAGCCACCCCTCTCTTGCAGGTTGTCTCCCCAATGGGCTATGCGACCATCTGCCAACCTTCCTTCTATGACAATGCAACCATAATCCCAAAGGTACAGTCTATCATTTTATTAGAAAGAAAAAAACTTTAACCCCATTGATTTCACAGTAGACCTAAAACATTGCAATTGGGCACCCCTGAAATACCTGTAATTAAATGAGACAATTCCTTACTTTAATAACAAATTCTTAAGTGTATTAGATCTTCACGCCCCTCATAGAAACATAAATACCAGATCTAATCCCACTCCATGGCTAACCAAAGAAACCAAAGCCCCCCTCAAAGCTAGAGATAAAGCATGGAATCACTGGAAAACTGTTAAGTCCCCAGCTGCAAAAAACAAATATCAGGAGCTTAGGAATAAAGCTAAGAAACTAGTAAAACTTGACAAAATTACTTACTACTCCAATCTTTAAATCAAGCACCAAAATAGCTCTCAAAGATTTTGGGCAGCCATTAACAAATTACTACTACCAGGCAAAACTAGTAACCCCTCTCTCACCTTAGTAAATAACTCTGACAGTATTCCCACTCAATTTAATAAATTATTTACTGAAACAATACTGACCCTAGCCAACCAACAGAAAAATCAACACACACACCCTTCCTCTGTACCCATTACTACTCCCATAAGGAATAGCTCCTTCAAATTCCAGTCAGTCCCTACAGATACAATTAAAAAGTACCTCAAAAAACTTAAGCCCACTACTCTCGCTGCTGACAAATTTCCAGGGGAATTCATAAAGATTGCTGCTGATGCAGTGGCCTACCCTATAGTCATTCTAATTAACAGATCCCTCTCAGAAGCCACTGTCTCAGAGATATGGAAAATATCTCTTATAATCCCCCTACATAAAGGAGGTAACTCCACAGAGCTTACAAACTATTGACCTATAGCAACTCTATCCCCTCTAGCAAAAATCCTTGAAAAGTGCATACACTCCTTGCACACACACAGGCTCTTATCAGACACCCAGCACGGCTTCCAACACTTCCATAGTACCACCACTGCCTTACTGTCCTTCTCCAATACAATAAACTCTCATCGAAATCCTGGCAAATTGGTTTCTGCCACTTTCTTGACCTCTCAAAGACCTTCGATATGGTTAGACATGACATTCTTATCAAACAACTGTCCGAATTAGGACTGTCTCTTCCTGCCTTTGCCTGGTTTCAGAACTATTTAGCTGGCCATCAGCAAGCAGTCTTGTGGAAACAAAACTTCTCCTTCCTTCTACCAGTTAATCTTGGTGTTCCCCAGGGTTCTATTTTAGGCCCTCTGCTGTTCACTCTCTATACCAATAAGCTTCATTCCTCCACTCCCAAAGCATCTGTCATTCAATATGTGGATGATTCAACGTTAATTTGTGCAGCTTCCTCACTACATGAACTTCACACATTAACTCAAGAATCTTTCCTCTCTATAGTAACATGGCTATCCAATATCCAACTCATCCTAAACCTGCTAAAACCAAACTGCTACTCTTTAAACCCACTAGTTTCACTGTATCCACTTCTACGTTTAATATCATGTCCAGTAACAAAACTACTATCTCTCCCACAGAGCACACCAAACTCCTGGGCATTGAGATTGATAACAATCTAAGATTTGATATTCATATTTCCCAGACCATCAAAAAAGTTCACAAAAAACTAGGCACCCTCTATAGAAATAGACAATTCATTACCCAACAAACAAAAGCTACTATATCTCACACTCACCTTATTTCTACCCTCCTCTATGCCTCACCTATTCTCACCAACCTTAGAAAATCAGACTTAGCCAAGCTTGACTCCTGCTATAACAAAATAGTCCCCATTTAGATCTCACCATTGCTCATCCTTGAAGCTGCTCAACTGGCTGGAATTTCCTCAACTCCTGCTCTACAACCAAGTCTCTCTGGCCCATAAAAGTTTATATCAACCAGAAAAAACCCTGCATTGCAAAGTCTACTTCACCTCCACAACAATAACAGAACTCTTTGCTCCAGTAGCAAACTTATTCTCACAGTAACTAAGTCAAATAATACAGCAGGTGATGCCCTCTTTTCTAATTATGTATCCAAAATATGGAATGCTCTACCCTATAACATAACTGCTATGACATCCTTCATACAGTTCAAAAAAGTATAAAAAATGCATCTCACTAATAACTGGCTATGCTCTAGCACTTCACCAGGCTAGACCCTCCACTATGTTAGATCCAACACCACCTTAACTATCTCACACCTCAAGAGGAACAGATAGGTCTATATTCTGTTACTGTAGAAATGCATACAATATAATAATACAGATTGTCATGGTTTAGACCTCAGTAACCATTAACAAGTTATTGGTTTACACATGACTCCCTCCAGCAATGATTGAAGTCATTAAATACATCTGTTTAGACTAATGAAACTATTACTGTAAGATTTCTCTGTTTTCACTAATTGTGACTGCTGTGTATGACTATACTATTTTTAATTAAGACTCACTGCATTTTGTATCTAAAATACTTTGTAAACTTTGTAGTTTTTGTTACATGTTATTCATATGTGTGGAGCTTTTCTCCTCAGGCCTCCACTGAAAATGGACCTGTGTCCAGTGGACTAGCCCGGTTAGCAAATGTAAAATAAAATAAAAAAATAATAAATAAATACATACATACATACATACATACATAAATAAATAAATACATAAGTAAAATCTTAGTGTGGGAGAATGGCTTTGCAAGGTCTAGATATGCAGTGTGATATTACATCACTAATCTTTTTAATCTTCTGAAAGAAGTTGACCTTGTTAAGTAGACAGGATCTGCTCTTGACAAGTCTAAACTGCCTTGGGGTGAGGGTTTGTAAGTTACCCATGTTCTTATTTTATTAATTCCATAATGTTTCTTTCTATAATCTTGCAGATGTCTGTAGTATAGGTCTATAATTAACTTGGTCTGTTGATGCTTCACTCTTATGCAACAGCATAACTGTTACTGTCCACAGGTCATCTGGCATAACGTTTATTTGTAAACTAGTATTGAATAAGCTCCATAGATGGTATGTCAAGTCGTTCTCTCAGACTGACCAGTGGGCAACTCAGTATGTTATCCAGCTTCATTGAATGAGTGTTTTTTGCCCTTGGATAGCAGCTTGAACACTTGTTCTTGAGTGATTTGAGGGTGAGGTGTAGATGCTATCTGGGAAGATAGAAGGGGAGAGGGTAAAGTTTGAACTATATTTGCATGCTAGAAGAGTGGCTATGTCACCTAGGTCTGAACATGTTCTGTTATTAATTATTATCTCTGTGCAGTGCTGGACATTGTTTCTGAGATTTCTAGACTAGTTAAAGAAGGAATTGTGGCTATCCTTCACCTAGGTGGCTGTTTTTATGTCATATCTGGGGTTTGCTTGATTTGATCAGGAACAGAAGTTCCTTGTTATGCTTAGCAAGAGTGTCACTTTCTGTACAATGAGATTTTTTTTTCTTTTATTATAGATCCTGGTTCTATTACTATTCCACAACAAGGGATTATTTTAAATTTGACTTTGTGCTTGCTTCTCAGGGAGGCAAATGCTTCATTGCAGCTATTTAAATGTGCATAGAATATGGTAGTAAATGATCCTGCATCAGTATTGGGTCATCAAACTAGAAGGGGCATTTCAATTTAGCCAGGTCATCACTATAGGTTTAGTATATTAGCCTATGGCATAATCTCTGAATGATGATGTATTGAAAGATGCTTCCAATTTAATTCCTAAGGTGAATGTGATTGATCTGTGTTCCGATTTAACCAAGGATGAAGGGGAATGTGATTGATCTGTGTTCCAATTTAACCAAGGATGAAGGTGAATGTAACTGATCTGTGTTCCGATTTAAACAAGAATGAAGGTGAATGTGATTGATCTGTGTTCCAATTTAACCAAGGAGGAAGGTGGATGTGATTGATCTGTGTTCCAATTTAACCAAGAATGAAGGTGAATGTAATTGATCTGTGATCTGATTTAACAAAGGATGAAGGTGGATGTGATTGATCTGTGTTCCAATTTAACCAAGGATGAAGGTGGATGTGATTGATCTGTGCTCCAGTTTAAGGAAGGATGAAGGTTAATATGATTGATATGATTGATATGTGTTCTGATTTAACTAAGGATGAAAGTGGATGTGATTGATTTGTGTCTGATTTCTCTAAGGATGAAGATGAATGTGATTGTTCTGTGCTCCAATTTAACCAAGGATGAAGGTGAATGTTATTGATCTGTGTTCGGATTTAACCAAGGATGAAGGTGAATGTGATTGATCTGTGTTCCGATTTAAACAAGGATGAAGGTGAATGTGATTGATCTGTGTTCGGATTTAACCAAGGATGAAGGTGAATGTGATTGATCTGTGTTCCGATTTCACTAAGGAGTAAAGTGGATGTGATTGATCTGAGTTCCAATTTAACCAAGGATGAATGTGATTTATCTGTGTTCTTATTTCACTAAGGATGAAGGTGAATGTGATTGATCTGAGTTTGATTTAACCAAGGATGAAGGTGAATGTGATTGATCTGTGTTCCGATTTCACTAAGGATGAAGGTGGATGTGATTGATCTGTGTTCCGATTTAACCAAGGATGAAGGTGAATGTGATTGATCTGTGCTCCAATTTAACTAAGGATGAAGGTGGATGTGATTGATCTGTGTTCCGATTTCACTAAGGATGAAGGTGAATGTGATTGATCTGTGTTCCAATTTCACTAAGGATGAAGGTGAATGTGATTGATCTGTGTCTGATTTAACCAAGGATGAAGGTGAATGTGATTGATCTGTGCTCCAATTTAACTAAGGATGAAGGTGGATGTGATTGATCTGTGTTCCGATTTAACCAAGGATGAAGGTGAATGTGATTGATCTGTATTCTAATTTCACTAAGGATGAAGGTGAATGTGATTGATCTGTGTTCCGATTTCACTAAGGATGAAGGTGAATGTGATTGATCTCTGTTCCGATGTCACTAAGGATGAAGGTGAATGTGATTGACCTGTGTTCCGATTTAATCAAGGATGAAGGTGAATGTGATTGATCTGTGCTCTAAATTAACCAAGGATGAATGTGAATGTTATTGATCTGTGCTCCAATTTAACTAAGGATGAAGGTGGATGTGATTGATCTGTTTTCCGATTTAAGCAAGGATGAAGGTGAATGTGATTGATCTGTGCTCCAATTTAAGGAAGGATGAAGGTGGATATGATTGATATGTGTTCCGATTTAACCATGGATGCAGGTGGATGTCATTGATCTGTGTCTGATTTAACTAAGGGTGAAGGTGAATGTGATTGATCTGTGTTCCGATTTAACCAAGGATGAAGGTGAATGTGATTGATCTGTGTTCCGATTTCACTAAGGATGAAGGTGAATGTGATTGATCTGTGCTCCAATTTTACTAAGAATGAAGGTGGATGTGATTGATCTGTGTTCCGATTTAACCAAGGATGAAGGTGAATGTGATTGATCTGTGTTCTGATTTAACCAAGGATGAAGGTGAATGTGATTGATCTGTGTTCCGATTTAACCAAGGATGAAGGTGAATGTGATTGATCTGTGTTCTGATTTCACTAAGGATGAAGGTGGATGTGATTGATTTGTGTTCCAATTGAACTAAGGATGAGGGTGAATATGATTGATCTGTGCTCAAATTTCACTAAGGATGAAGGTGAATGTGATAGTTCTGTGCTGCAATTTAACCAAGGATGAAGGTGAATGTTATTGATCTGTGTTCTGATTTAACCAAGGATGAAGGTGAATGTGATTGATCTGTGTTCCGATTTAACCAAGGATGAAGGTGAATGTGATTGATCTGTGCTCTGATATCACTAAGGATGAAGGAGAATGTGATTGAGCTGTGCTCCAATTTAATTAAGGAAGAAGGTGGATGTGATTGATCTGTGTTCTGAATTAACCAAGGATGAAGGTGAATGTGATTGATTTATATTCCGATTTCACTAAGGATGAAGGTGGATGTGATTGATCTGTGTTCTGATTTCACTAAGGATGAAGGTGGATGGTATTGATCTGTGTTCCGATTTCACTAAGGATGAAGGTGAATGTGATTGATCTTTGCTCCAATTTAACTAAGGATGAAGGTGGATGTGATTGATCTGTGCTCCAGTTTAACTAAGGATGAAGGTGGATGTCATTGATCTGTGTTCCGATTTAACCAACGATGAAGGTGAATGTGATTGATCTGTGTTCTGATTTCACTAAGGATGAAGGTGAATGTGATTGATCTATGTTCCGATTTCACTAAGGATGAAGGTGAATGTGATTGATTTGTGCTCCAATTTAACCAAGGATGAAGGTGAATGTGATTGATTTGTCTTCCAATTTACCCAAGGATGAAGGTGAATGTGATTGATCTATGTTCTGATTTAACCTAGATGAAGGTGAATGTGATATATCTGTGCTTCAATTTAACCATGGATGAAGGTGAATGTGATTGATCTGTGTTCCAATTTAACCAAGGTTGAAGGTGAATGTGATTGATCTGTGCTCCAATTTAACCAAGGATGAAGGTGAATATGACTGATCTGTGCTCCAATTTATCTAAGGATGAAGGTGAATGTGACTGATCTGTGCTCCAATTTATCTAAGGATGAAGGTGGATGTGACTGATCTGTGTTCCAATTTAACAAAGGATGAAGGTGAATGTGATTGATCTTTGCTCCAATTTAACTAAGGATGAAGGTGGATGTGATTGATCTGTGTTCCAATTTAACAAAGGATGAAGGTGAATGTGATTGATCTGTGCTTCATTTTAACTAAGGATTAAGGTGGATGTGATTTATCTGTGTCCCGCTTTACCAAGGACGAAGGTGATTGTGATTGATGTGATTGATCTGTGTTCCAATTTCACTAAGGATGAAGGTTGATGGGATTGATCTGTGTTCCAATTTCACTAAGGATGAAGGTGAATGTGATTGATCTGTGTCTGATTTAACCAAGGATGAAGGTGAATGTGATTGATCTGTGCTCCAATTTAACTAAGGATGAAGGTGGATGTGATTGATCTGTGTTCTGATTTAACCAAGGATGAAGGTGAATGTGATTGATCTGTGTTCTGATTTCACTAAGGATGAAGGTGAATGTGATTGATCTGTGTTCCGATTTAACCAAGGATGAAGGTGAATGTGATTGATCTGTGTTCTGATTTCACTAAGGATGAAGGTGAATGTGATTGATCTGTGTTCCAATTTAACCAAGGATTAAGGTGAATGTGATTGATCTGTGTTCCAATTTAACCAAGCATGAAGGTGAATGTGATTGATCTGTGCTCCAATTTAACCAAGGATGAATGTGATTGATCTGTGCTCCAATGTAAATAAGGATGAAGGTGAATGTGATTGATCTGTGCTCCAATTTAACTAAGGATGAAGGTGGATGTGATTGATCTGTGTTCTGATTTAACCAAGGATGAAGGTGAATGTGATTGATCTGTGTTCTGATTTCACTAAGGATGAAGGTGAATGTGATTGATCTGTGTTCCGATTTAACCAAGGATGAAGGTGAATGTGATTGATCTGTGTTCCGATTTAACCAAGGATGAAGGTGAATGTGATTGATCTGTGTTCTGATTTAACCAAGGATGAAGGTGAATGTGATTGATGTGTGTTCTGATTTCACTAATGGTGAAGGTGGATGTGAATGATCTGTGTTCCAATTTAACTAAGGATGAGGGTGAATATGATTGATCTGTGCTCCAATTTCTCTAAGGATGAAGATGAATGTGATTGTTCTGTGCTCCAATTTAACCAAGGATGAAGGTGAATGTTATTGATCTGTGTTCGATCTGTGCTCCAATTTAACCAAGGATGAAGGTGAATGTTATTGATCTGTGTTCGGATTTAACCAAGGATGAAGGTGAATGTGATTGATCTGTGTTCCGATTTCACTAAGGAGTAAAGTGGATGTGATTGATCTGAGTTCCAATTTAACCAAGGATGAATGTGATTTATCTGTGTTCTTATTTCACTAAGGATGAAGGTGAATGTGATTGATCTGTGTTCTGATTTAACCAAGGATGAAGGTGAATGTGATTGATCTGTGTTCTGATTTAACCAAGAATGAAGGTGAATGGGATTGATCTGTGTCTAATTTAACCAAGGATGAAGGTGAATGTGATTGATCTGTGTGCTGATTTAACTAAGGATGAAGGTGAATGTGATTGATCTGTGCTCCAATTTAACCATGGATGAAGGTGGATGTGATTGATCTGTGTTCCGATTTAACCAAGGATGAAGGTGAATGCGATTGATCTGTGTTCCAATTTAACGAAGGATGAAGGTGGATGTGATTGATCTGTGTTCCTATTTCACTAAGGATTAAGGTGATTGTACTTGATCTGTGCTTCAATTTAACTAAGGATTAAGGTGATTGTGAATGATGTGTGTTCCAATTTCATTAAGGATGAAGGTGAATGTGATTGATCTGTGCTCCAATTTAACTAAGGATGAAGGTGGATGTGATTGATCTGTGTTCCGATTTAACCAAGGATGAAGGTGAATGTGATTGATCTGTGTTCCGATTTCACTAAGGATGAAGGTGAATGTGATTGATCTGTGTTCCGATTTCACTAAGGATGAAGGTGAATGTGATTGATTTGTGTTCCGGTTTAACCAAGGATGAAGGTGAATGTGATTGCTCTGTGTTTCGATTTAACCAAGATGAAGGTGAATGTGATTGATCTGTGTTCTGATTTCACTAAGGATGAAGGTGAATGTGATTGATCTGTGCTCCAATTTAACCAAGGATGAAGGTGAATGTGATTGATCTGTGTTCCAATTTAACCAAGGATTAAGGTGAATGTGATTGATCTGTGTTCCAATTTAACCAAGCATGAAGGTGAATGTGATTGATCTGTGCTCCAATTTAACCATGGATGAAGGTGGATGTGATTGATCTGTGTTCCGATTTAACCAAGGATGAAGGTGAATGCGATTGATCTGTGTTCCAATTTAACGAAGGATGAAGGTGGATGTGATTGATCTGTGTTCCGATTTCACTAAGGATGAAGGTGAATGTGATTGATCTGTGTTCCGATTTCACTAAGGATGAAGGTGAATGTGATTGATCTGTGTCTGATTTAACCAATGGTGAAGGTGAATGTAATTGATTTGTGCTCCAATTTAACTAAGGATGAAGGTGGATGTAATTGATCTGTGTTCCCATTTAACCAAGGAGGAAGGTGAATGTGATTGATCTGTGTTCCAATTTCACCAAGGAGGAAGGTGAATGTGATTGATCTGTTTTCCAATTTCACTACGGATGAAGGTGAATGTGATTGATCTGTGTTCTGATTCATCCAAGGATGAAGGTGAATGTGATTGATCTGGGTTCCGATTTCACTAAAGATGAAAATGGATGTGATTGATCTGTGTTCAAATTTCACTAAGGATGAAGGTGAATGTGATTGATCTGTGTTCCAATTTAACCAAGGATGAAGGTGAATGTGATTGATCTGTGTTCTTATTTCACTAAGGATGAAGGTGAATGTGATTGATCTGAGTTTGATTTAACCAAGGATGAAGGTGACTGTGATTGATCTGTGCTCCAATTTAACTAAAGAAGAAGGTGGATGTGATTGATCTGTGTTCCGATTTAACCAAGGATGAAGGTGAATGTGATTGATCTGTGTTCCGATTTAACTAAGGATGAAGGTGAATGTGATTGATCTGTGTTCCAATTTAACCAAGGATGAAGGTGAATGTGATTGATCTGTGTTCTGATTTAACCTAGGATGAAGGTGAATGTGATTGATCTGTGTTCCGATTTAACCAAGGATGAAGGTGAATGTGATTGATCTGTGTTCCGATTTCACTAATGGTGAAGGTGGATGTGAATGATCTGTGTTCCAATTTAACTAAGGATGAGGGTGAATGTGATTGATCTGTGCTCCAATTTCACTAAGGATGAAGGTGAATGTGATTGATCTGTGTTGCAATTGAACTAAGGATGAGGGTGAATATGATTGATCTGTGCTCCAATTTCTCTAAGGATGAAGATGAATGTGATTGTTCTGTGCTCCAATTTAACCAAGGATGAAGGTGAATGTGATTGATCTGTGTTCCAATTTAACCAAGGATGAAGGTGAATGTGATTGATCTGTGTTCCGATTTAACCAAGGATGAAGGTGAATGTGATTGATCTGTGTTCTGATTTAACCAAGGATGAAGGTGAATGTGATTGATCTGTGTTCCGATTTCACTAAGGATGAAGGTGAATGTGATTGATCTGTGTTCTGATTTAACCAAGGATGAAGGTGAATGTGATTGATCTGTGTTCCGATTTCACTAAGGATGAAGGTGAATGTGATTGATCTGTGCTCCAATTTCACTAAGGATGAAGGTGGATGTGATTGATCTGTTTTCTGATTTCTCTAAGGATGATGGTGAATGTGATTGATCTGTGCTCCAATTTAACTAAGGATGAAGGTGGATGTGATTGATCTGTGTTCTGATTTAACCAAGGATGAAGGTGAATGTGATTGATCTGTGCTCCAATTTAACTAAGGATGAAGGTGGAAGTGATCGATCTGTGTTCTAATTTAACTAAGGATGAAGGTGAATGTTATTGATCTTTGTTCTGATTTCACTAAGGAAGGACGTTGATGTGATTAATCTATGTTCCGATTTCACTAAGGATGAAGGTGGATGTGATTGATCTGTGCTCCAATTTCACTAAGGATGAAGGTGGATGTGATTGATCTGTGTTCCAATTTAACCAAGGATGAAGGTGGATGTGATTGATCTGTTTTCCGATTTCACTAAGGATGAAGGTGAATGTGATTGATCTGTGCTCCAATTTCACTAAGGATGAAGGTGGATGTGATTGATCTGTGCTCCAATTTAACCAAGGATGAAGGTGAATGTTATTGATCTGTGTTCCGATTTAACCAAGGATGAAGGTGAATGTGATTGCTCTGTGTTCCGATTTAACCAAGATGAAGGTGAATGTGATATATCAGTGCTCCAATTTAACCAAGGATAAAGGGGAATGTGATTGATCTGTGTTCTGATTTCATTAAGGAGTAAGGAGGATGTGATTGATCTGTGTTCCGATTTAACCAAGGATGAAGGTGAATGTGATTGATCTGTGCTCCAATTTAACTAAGGATGAAGGTGGATGTGATTGATCTGTGTTCCGATTTAACCAAGGATGAAGGTGAATGTGATTGATCTGTGCTCCAATTTAACTAAGGATGAAGGTGGATGTGACTGATCTGTGTTCCAATTTAATAAAGGATGAAGGTGAATGTGATTGAGTTATATTCCAATTTCACTAAGGATGAAGGTGAATGTGATTGTTCTGTGTTCTGATTTAACCAAGGATGAAGGTGAATGTGATTGATCTGTACCCCAATTTCACTAAGGATGAAGGTGAATGTGATTGATCTGTGCTCCAATTTAACCAAGGATGAAGGTGAATGTGATTGATCTGTGTTCAGATTTAACCAATGATGAAGGTGAATGTGATTGATCTGTGTTCCAATTTAACCAAGGATGAAGGTGAATGTGATTGATCTGTGTTCCAATTTAACCAAGGATGAAGGTGAATGTGATTGATCTGTGTTCTGATTTCACTAAGCATGAAGGTGAATGTGATTGATCTGTGCTCCAATTTAACCAAGGATGAAGTTGAATGTGATTGATCTGTGTTCAGATTTAACCAATGATGAAGGTGAATGTGACTGATCTGTGCTCCAATTTAACCATGGATGAAGGTGGATGTGATTGATCTGTGTTCTGACTTAATAAAGGATGAAGGTGAATGTAATTGATCTGTGTTCCGATTTCACTAAGGATGGACGTTGATGTGATTAATCTGTGTTCCGATTTCACTAAGGATGAAGGTGGATGTGATTGATCTGTTTTCCGATTTCACTAAGGATGAAGGTGAATGTGATTGATCTGTGTTCCAATTTCACTAAGGATGAAGGTGAATGTGATTGATCTGTGCTCCAATTTAACTAAGGATGAAGGTGGATGTGATTGATCTGTGTTCCGATTTAACCAAGGATGAAGGTGAATGTGATTGATCTGTGTTCTGATTTCACTAAGGATGAAGGTGAATGTGATTGATCTGTGTTCCGATTTCACTAAGGATGAAGGTAAATGTGATTGATTTGTGTTCCTGTTTAACCAAGGATGAAGGTGAATGTGATTGCTCTGTGTTCCGGTTTAACCAAGGATGAAGGTGAATGTGATTGCTCTGTGTTTCGATTTAACCAAGATGAAGGTGAATGTGATATATCTGTGCTTCAATTTAACCATGGATGAAGGTGAATGTGATTGATCTGTGTTCCAATTTAACCAAGGTTGAAGGTGAATGTGATTGATCTGTGCTCCAATTTAACCAAGGATGAAGGTGAATATGACTGATCTGTGCTCCAATTTATCTAAGGATGAAGGTGGATGTGACTGATCTGTGTTCCAATTTAACAAAGGATGAAGGTGAATGTGATTGATCTTTGCTCCAATTTAACTAAGGATGAAGGTGGATGTGATTGATCTGTGTTCCGATTTCACTAAAGATGAAGGTGGATGGGATTAAACTGTGTTCCAATTTCACTAAGGATGAAGGTGAATGTGATTGATCTGTGTCTGATTTAACCAAGGATGAAGGCAAATGTGATTGATATGTGCTCCAATTTAACTAAGGATGAATGTGGATGTGATTGATCTGAGTTCCGATTTAACCAAGGATGAAGGTGAATGTGATCGATCTGTATTCTAATTTCACTAAGGATGAAGGTGAATGTGATTGATATGTGTTCCGATTTCACTAAGGATGAAGGTGGTTGTGATTGATCTGTGTTCCGATTTCACTAAGGATGAAGGTGAATGTGATTGATCTCTGTTCCGATGTCACTAAGGATGAAGGTGAATGTGATTGACCTGTGTTCCGATTTAATCAAGGATGAAGGTGAATGTGATTGATCTGTGCTCTAAATTAACCAAGGATGAATGTGAATGTTATTGATCTGAGCTCCAATTTAACTAATGATGAAGGTGGATGTGATTGATCTGTGTTCTGATATAACCAAGGATGAAGGTGAATGTGATTGATCTGTGCTCCAATTTAACTAAGGATGAAGGTGGATGTGATTGATCTGTGTTCCCATTTAACCAAGGAGGAAGGTGAATGTGATTGATCTGTGTTCCAATTTCACTAAGGATGAAGGTGAATGTGATTGATCTGTGTTCCGATTTCACTAAGGATGAAAATGGATGTGATTGATCTGTGTTCTGATTTCACTAAGGATGAAGGTGAATGTGATTGATCTGTGTTCCAATTTAACCAAGGATTAAGGTGAATGTGATTGATCTGTGTTCCAATTTAACCAAGGATGAAGGTGAATGTGATTGATCTGTGTTCCAATTTAACCAAGGATTAAGGTGAATGTGATTGATCTGTGTTCCAATTTAACCAAGCATGAAGGTGAATGTGATTGATCTGTGCTCCAATTTAACTAAGGATGAAGGTGGATGTAATTGATCTGTGTTCCCATTTAACCAAGGAGGAAGGTGAATGTGATTGATCTGTTTTCCAATTTCACTACGGATGAAGGTGAATGTGATTGATCTGTGTTCTGATTCATCCAAGGATGAAGGTGAATGTGATTGATCTGGGTTCCGATTTAACCAAGGATGAAGGTGAATGTGATTGATCTGTGTTCAAATTTCACTAAGGATGAAGGTGAATGTGATTGATCTGTGTTCCTATTTAACCAAGGATGAAGGTGAATGTGATTGATCTGTGCTCCAATTAAACCAAGGATGAAGGTGAATGTGATTGATCTGTGCTCCAATTTCTCTAAGGATGAAGATGAATGTGATTGTTCTGTGCTCCAATTTAACCAAGGATGAAGGTGAATGTTATTGATCTGTGTTCCGATTTAACCAAGGATGAAGGTGAATGTGATTGATCTGTGTTCCGATTTCACTAAGGATGAAGGTGAATGTGATTGATCTGTGTCTGATTTAACCAAGGATGAAGGTGAATGTGATTGATCTGTGCTCCAATTTAACTAAGGATGAAGGTGGATGTAATTGATCTGTGTTCCCATTTAACCAAGGAGGAAGGTGAATGTGATTGATCTGTTTTCCAATTTCACTACGGATGAAGGTGGATGTGATTGATCTGTGTTCTGATATCAATAAGGATGAAGAAGAATGTGATTGATCTGTGTTCCAATTTAACTAAGGATGAAGGTGGATGTGACTGATCTGTGTTCCAATTTAACAAAGGATGCAGGTGAATGTGATTGATCTGTGTTCCAATTTCACTAAGGATGAAGGTGAATGTGATTGATCTGTGTTCTGATTCATCCAAGGATGAAGGTGAATGTGATTGATCTGGGTTCCGATTTCACTAAAGATGAAAATGGATGTGATTGATCTGTGTTCAAATTTCACTAAGGATGAAGGTGAATGTGATTGATCTGTGTTCCTATTTAACCAAGGATGAAGGTGAATGTGATTGATCTGTGTTCCAATTTAACCAAGGATGAAGGTGAATGTAATTGATATGTGCTCCAATTTAACTAAGGATGAAGGTGGATGTGATTGATCTGTGTTCCTGTTTAACCAAGGAGGAAGGTGATTGTGATTGATCTGTGTTCCAATTTAACCAAGGATTAAGGTGAATGTGATTGATCTGTGTTCCAATTTAACCAAGCATGAAGGTGAATGTGATTGATCTGTGCTCCAATTTAACCAAGGATGAAGGTGAATGTGATTGATCTGTGTTCCAATTTAACCAAGCATGAAGGTGAATGTGATTGATCTGTGTTCCAATTTAACCAAGGATGAAGGTGAATGTGATTGATCTGTGTTCCAATTTAACCAAGGATGAAGGTGAATGTGATTGATCTGTGTTCCGATTTAACCAAGGATGAAGGTGAATGTGATTGATCTGTGCTCCAATTTAACTAAGGATGAAGGTGGATGTGATTGATCTGTGTTCCAATTTAACCAAGGATGAAGGTGAATGTGATTGATCTGTGTTCCAATTTCACTAAGGATGAAGGTGAATGTGATTGATCTGTGTTCCGATTTCACTAAGGATGAAGGTGAATGTGATTGATCTGTGTTCCGATTTCACTAAGGATGAAGGTGAATGTGATTGATCTGTGTCTGATTTAACCAATGATGAAGGTGAATGTGATTGATCTGTGCTCCAATTTAACTAAGGATGAAGGTGGATGTGATTGATCTGTGTTCTGATTTAACCAAGGATGAAGGTGAATGTGATTGATCTGTGTTCTGATTTCACTAAGGATGAAGGTGAATGTGATTGATCTGTGTTCCAATTTCACTAAGGATGAAGGTGAATGTGATTGATCTGTGCTCCAATTTAACTAAGGATGAAGGTGAATGTGATTGATCTGTGTTCTGATTTAACCAAGGATGAAGGTGAATGTGATTGATCTGTGTTCTGATTTCACTAAGGATGAAGGTGGATGTGATTGATCTGTGTTCCGATTTCACTAAGGATGAAGGTGAATGTGATTGATCTGTGCTCCAATTTCACTAAGGATGAAGGTGGATGTGATTGATCTGTGTTCCAATTTAACCAAGGATGAATGTGAATGTAATTAATCTGTGCTCCAAATTCACTAAGGATGAAGGTGAATGTGATTGATCTGTTTTCCAATTTACCAAGGATGAAGGTGAATGTGATTGATCTGTGTTCCAATTTAACTAAGGATGAAGGTGAATGTGATTGATCTGTGTTCCGATTTAACCAAGGATGAAGGTGAATGTGATTGATCTGTGTCTGATTTAACCAAGGATGAAGGTGAATGTGATTGATCTGTGTTCCGATTTCACTAAGGATGAAGGTGAATGTGATTGATCTGTGCTCCAATTTAACCAAGGATGAAGGTGAATGTGATTGATCTGTGTTCCGATTTAACCAAGGATGAAGGTGAATGTGATTGATCTGTGCTCCAATTTCACTAAGGATGAAGGTGAATGTGATTGATCTGTGTTCCAATTTAATCAAGGATGAAGGTGAATGTGATTGATCTGTGTTCCAATTTAACCAAGGATGAAGGTGAATGTGATTGATCTGTGTTCTGATTTAACCAAGGATGAAGGTGAATTTGACTTTATCTGTGTCTGATTTAACCAAGGATGAAGGTGACTGTGATGGATCTGGTTTCCGATTTTACTGAGGATGAAGGTGAATGTGATTGATCTGTGTTCCAATTTAATCAAGGATGAAGGTGAATGTGATTAATCTGTGTTCTGATTTAACCAAGGATGAAGGTGAATGTGATTGATCTTTTTTCTGATTTAACCAAGGATGAAGGTGACTGTGATTGATATGTGCTCCAATTTAACTAAGAATGAAGGTGGATGTGATTAATCTATGTTTTGATTTAACCAAGGATGAAAGTGAATATGATTGATCTGTTTTCTGATTTCACTAAGGATAAAGGTGAATGGGATTGATCTGTGTCCCGATTTAACCAAGGATGAAGATGAATGTGATTGATCTATGTTCTAATTTCACTAAGGATGAAGGTGGATGTGATTGATCTGTGTTCCAATTTCACTAAGGATGAAGGTTGATGGGATTGATCTGTGTTCCAATTTCACTAAGGATGAAGGTGAATGTGATTGATCTGTGCTCCAATTTAACTAAGGATGAAGGTGGATGTGATTGATCTGTGTTCTGATTTAACCAAGGATGAAGGTGAATGTGATTGATCTGTGTTCCAATTTCACTAAGGATGAAGGTGAATGTGATTGATCTGTGTCTGATTTAACCAAGGATGAAGGTGAATGTGATTGATCTGTGCTCCAATTTAACCAAGGATGAAGGTGAATGTGATTGATCTGTGTTCCAATTTAACCAAGGATGAAGGTGAATGTGATTGATCTGTGTTCTGATTTAACCAAGGATGAAGGTGAATGTGATTGATCTGTGCTCCAATTTAACTAAGGATGAAGGTGGATGTGATTGATCTGTGTTCCGATTTAACCAAGGATGAAGGTGAATGTGATTGATCTGTGTTCCAATTTCACTAAGGATGAAGGTGAATGTGACTGATCTGTGTTCCAATTTCACTAAGGATGAAGGTGAATGTGACTGATCTGTGTTCCGATTTCACTAAGGATTAAGGTGATTGTACTTGATCTGTGCTTCAATTTAACTAAGGATTAAGGTGGATGTGATTGATCTGTGTTCCGATTTCACTAAGGATGAAGGTGAATGTGATTGATCTGTGTTCCGATTTCACTAAGGATGAAGGTGAATGTGCTTGATCTGTGTCTGATTTAACCAAGGATGAAGGTGAATGTGATTGATCTGTGCTCCAGTTTAACTAAGGATGAAGGTGGATGTGATTGATCTGTGTTCCGATTTAACCAAGGATGAAGGTGAATGTGATTGATCTGTGTTCTGATTTCACTAAGGATGAAGGTGAATGTGATTGATCTGTGTTCCGATTTCACTAAGGATGAAGGTGAATGTGATTGATCTGTGTTCCGATTTCACTAAGGATGAAGGTGAATGTGATTGATCTGTGTTCCGATTTAACCAAGGATGAAGGTGAATGTGATTGATCTGTGCTCCAATTTAACCAAGGATGAAGGTGAATGTGATTGATCTGTGTTCTGATTTAACCAAGGATGAAGGTGAATGTGATTGATCTGTGTTCTGATTTAACCAAGGATGAAGGTGAATGTGATTGATCTGTGTTCTGATTTAACCAAGGATGAGGGTGAATTTGACTTTATCTGTGTCTGATTTAACCAAGGATGAAGGTGAATGTGATGGATCTGGTTTCCGATTTTACTGAGGATGAAGGTGAATGTGATTGATCTGTGTTCCGATTTAACCAAGGATGAAGGTGAATGTGATTGATCTGTGTTCCAATTTAACCAAGGATGAAGGTGAATGTGATTAATCTGTGTTCCGATTTAACCAAGGATGAAGGTGAATGTGATTGATCTGTGCTCCAATTTCACTAAGGATGAAGGTGAATGTGATTGATCTGTGTTCTGATTTAACCAAGGATGAAGGTGAATGTGATTGATCTGTGTTCCAATTTAACCAAGGATGAAGGTGAATGTGATTGATCTGTGTTCTGATTTAACCAAGGATAAAGGTGAATGTGATTGATCTGTGTTCTGATTTCACTAAGGATGAAGGTGAATGTGATTGATCTGTGTTCCAATTTAACCAAGGATGAAGGTGAATGTGATTGATCTGTGTTCCAATTTAACCAAGGATGAAGGTGAATGTGATTGATCTGTGTTCAGATTTAACCAAGGATGAAGGTGAATGTGATTGATCTGTGCTCCAATTTAACTAAGGATGAAGGTGGATGTGATTGATCTGTGTTCCGATTTAACCAAGGATGAAGGTGAATGTGATTGATCTGTGTTCTGATTTCACTAAGGATGAAGGTGAATGTGATTGATCTGTGTTCCAATTTAACCAAGGATGAAGGTGAATGTGATTGATCTGTGTTCTGATTTCACTAAGGATGAAGGTGAATGTGATTGATCTGTGTTCTGATTTCACTAAGGATGAAGGTGAATGTGATTGATCTGTGTTCCAATTTCACTAAGGATGAAGGTGAATGTGATTGATCTGTGTTCTGATTTAACCAAGGATGAAGGTGAATGTGATTGATCTGTGCTCCAATTTAACTAAGGATGAAGGTGGATGTGATTGATCTGTGTTCTGATTTAACCAAGGATGAAGGTGAATGTGATTGATCTGTGTTCTGATTTCACTAAGGATGAAGGTGAATGTGATTGATCTGTGTTCCGATTTCACTAAGGATGAAGGTGAATGTGATTGATCTGTGTTCCTATTTAACCAAGGATGAAGGTGAATGTGATTGATCTGTGCTCCAATTAAACCAAGGATGAAGGTGAATGTGATTGATCTGTGTTCCAATTTAACCAAGGATTAAGGTGAATGTGATTGATCTGTGTTCCAATTTAACCAAGGATGAAGGTGAATGTGATTGATCTGTGTTCCAATTTAACCAAGGATTAAGGTGAATGTGATTGATCTGTGTTCCAATTTAACCAAGCATGAAGGTGAATCTGATTGATCTGTGCTCCAATTTAACCAAGGATGAAGGTGGATGTGATTGATCTGTGCTCCAATGTAAATAAGGATGAAGGTGGATGTGATTGATCTGTGCTCCAATTTAACCATGGATGAAGGTGGATGTGATTGATCTGTGTTCCAATTTAACTAAGGATGAAGGTGGATGTGATTGATCTGTGTTCTGATATCAATAAGGATGAAGGTGAATGTGATTGATCTGTGCTCCAATTTAACTAAGGATGAAGGTGGATGTGATTGATCTGTGTTCCGATTTAACCAAGGATGAAGGTGAATGTGATTGATCTGTGTTCCAATTTAACTAAGGATGAAGGTGGATGTGATTGATCTGTGTTCCGATTTAACCAAGGATGAAGGTGAATGTGATTGATCTGTGTTCCAATTTCACTAAGGATGAAGGTGAATGTGATTGATCAGTGTTCCGATTTCACTAAGGATGAAGGTGATTGTGATTGATCTGTGTTCCAATTTCACTAAGGATGAAGGTGGATGTGATTGATCTGTGCTCCAATTTAACTAAGGATGAAGGTGGATGTGATTGATCTGTGTTCTGACTTAATAAAGGATGAAGGTGGATGTGATTGATCTGTGTTCCGATTTCACTAAGGATGAAGGTGGATGTGATTGATCTGTTTTCTGATTTCTCTAAGGATGATGGTGAATGTGATTGATCTGTGCTCCAATTTAACTAAGGATGAAGGTGGATGTGATCGATCTGTGTTCTGATTTAACTAAGGATGAAGGTGAATGTGATTGATCTTTGTTCCGATTTCACTAAGGATGAAGGTGGATGTGATTGATCTGTTTTCCGATTTCACTAAGGATGAAGGTGAATGTGATTGATCTGTGCTCCAATTTCACTAAGGATGAAGGTGGATGTGATTGATCTGTGTTCCAATTTAACCAAGGATGAATGTGAATGTAATTAATCTGTGCTCCAAATTCACTAAGGATGAAGGTGAATGTGATTGATCTGTTTTCCGATTTACCAAGAATGAAGGTGAATGTGATTGATCTGTGTTCCGATTTCACTAAGGATGAAGGTGAATGTGATTGATCTGTGTTCTGATTTAACCAAGGATGAAGGTGAATGTGATTGATCTGTGTCTGATTTAACCAATGATGAAGGTGAATGTAATTGATCTGTGCTCCAATTTAACTAAGGATGAAGGTGGATGTGATTGATCTGTGTTCCCATTTAACCAAGGAGGAAGGTGAATGTGATTGATCTGTGTTCCAATTTCACTAAGGATGAAGGTGAATGTGATTGATCTGTGTTCCAATTTAACTAAGGATGAAGGTGAATGTGATTGATCTGTGCTCCAGTTTCACTAAGGGTGAATGTGAATGTTATTGATCTGTGTTCTGGTTTAACCAGGGATGATGGTGAATGTGATTAATCTGTGTTTCGATTTAACCAAGGATGAAGTTACAGTTGATGTGGAGGAAAGCCACCTCGTATTGGCAAGGACCAAGTCCGGGATTTTATAAATCAGAGTAACCTGGAAGACTAAATTCAAAAGGTAGCATCTAAATGAAAGAGCAGTGTGAAATAGTGAACAGAAGACTTGGAAGCAGGGACTGAGTGAGGATTCATTTGCAGCTAGCTCGTGGAACATAACTGCTTTTAAAGGGTTATAGTTATTAAGTCTTACACTTTTACTCCCCAGGTTTGCCAGAACCTAATGGAGGAGGCAGAACATTCTTTTGGTATTATCAATAGGGAATAGAATATCAACATTAATTTTACTTTGTGACCATGTCGAAAGATTTCATAGCTCTAATATCTTGGCTTCAGTGAAGAACCAATTAACCCTTCTTAAAGTTTTAAAACTTTCAGGTTCTGATTAAAATGAAAAAGGAACTTTATTTACACAGACTTCATTTTTAATTATGTTTAAATTTAAGTAGTTGTCACACAGTTTCTAATAAAAAGGGTTATCCTAAACTGTTATTACTTTGTTTACATGCTTGTATGAGATTTTGTAAATCATTAAACCTAAAGAAAACGTAGTCTATAAATTAGCAAACATGTTTGTGAACACAGAGTGAAAGTTTAGAAATACTGGACAAAGGTTGTTATGTGGAAAGGTAAAAAGATATGAACACACGTGTGTGTGTGTGTGTGTGTGTGTGTGTGTGTGTGTGTGTGTGTGTGTGTGTGTGTGTGTAGTGCATGTATATGTAAATGAGGGGGTAGGAGGATCATGGGTATAAAAGACAGATGACCTGAATCTGAATCCGTTTTCTGACTGTTGTTAGCCTTTTATCTGTGAATGAAAGTCTGTCGACCTTAGAACAGCTCTCAGTAGAAGGACTTTGGCTTTTAAGACACCAAATAATGAAAGTCATTTTAAGTTTTGCTGTGGTCTTCATTCTTTCTCAGGTGAGTTTTGTGGCAGAGAATAGTGTAGTAATTTACAATAGAAACTAAAGTGCTATGTATTTTTATAAATTGCAACCATGTTATCCTTTTCATACTGTATATTTTATAAACCAGAAATGACAGTGTGTCCCCGTGAGCAACACTGTTGTGCTATTCAAAAAATGCACAGCATCACAGCATGCCCTCCATGTGCATTTTATTATTTATTTCATGACCTCCCTGTGCATTTTATTATTTATTTCATGACCTCCATGTGCATTTTATTATTTATTTCATGCCCTCCATGTGCATTTTATTATTTATTTCATGCCCTCCATGTGTATTTTATTATTTATTTCATGACCTCCATGTGCATTTTATTATTTATTTCATGCCCTCCATGTGTATTTTATTATTTATTTCATGCCCTCCATGTGTATTTTATTATTTATTTCATGCCCTCCATGTGTATTTTATTATTTATTTCATGCCCTCCATGTGTACTTTATTATTTATTTCATGCCCTTCAGGTGCGTTTTATTATAAACAATACCCCCAACTGGGTGTGGGTACCACAGAATTAACCCACAGTTGGCATGGTTTGATAATGAGGCTGAAGCCAACTGTAGGTTAATCTTATGATATTTGCACCCAGTCATGGGTTATTGTTATTAAACAATGACATTTAAGAAAGACAATTTCTTATCTTTCTTAAATAATGTCTTTGTACAATTGTGCTGTAGTGTTCTTCTGTTTAGTATCTCATCTGAAGTGCAGCACCTCAGGAATGCAACACCCCCTTTACATTTCATGACCTGTACTGGAACATTCATCCAAACAGTTTGTGTGGGTTAAGAAACTGTAGCTTTCATATCTTTCTAGCACTGAAGTCACCTACCTTGCAAAGTCACTGACAGCACAACCATAATATTGACATTTTCACATTTCATTTCCAGTTAACTTTCTGTCAAATCTTTTCTAATGCTGCTGAGGGAAATATGACATGTGTAGAAGTCTGATAGAACAAGGCATACAGTTATATTTTTATGAATGGAAACTTAAGTCTGAATGCAAATATAAGACATATACATGTGATTAAAACTATGATCAAATTTTAAGCAATTATGTGCAGGAAAAAGCATTTGATAAAAATACAAGATCTTGTATATTATTTCATCTTTGGAAAATCAAGTAAAGTCCATAAGCAAACTGCTTTTTAGAGGTAACCTGGAAGCAGGTGATGATTATCAGGGGTCTGGTTAGAGTAGCTCAGGATGAGTGATGGATTCTGTTTGGAGCACAGATTCTTCATTGCTTCTCAATCTCTTCAGGTAACAGTACATAACAGTACAGGTAACAGTATGTAACAGTACAGGTAACAGTATGCAACAGTACAGGTAACAGTATGTAACAGTACAGGTAACAGTAAGTAGCAGTACGGGTAACAGTATGTAACAGTACAGGTAACAGTACACAACAGTACAGGTAACAGTATGTAACAGTACAGGTAACAGTACGCAACAGTACAGGTAACAGTACGTAACAGTACGGGTAACAGTATGTAACAGTACAGGTAACAGTAAGTAACAGTACAGGTAACAGTATGTAACAGTACAGGTAACAGTACGCAACAGTACAGGTAACAGTATGTAACAGTACAGGTAACAGTACGCAACAGTACAGGTAACAGTACGTAACAGTACGGGTAACAGTATGTAACAGTACAGGTAACAGTATGTAACAGTACAGTTAACAGTACATAACAGTATAGGTAACAGTATGTAACAGTACAGGTAACAGTATGTAACAGTACAGGAAACAGTACGCAACAGTACGGGTAACAGTATGTAACAGTACAGGTAACAGTATGTAACAGTACAGGTAACAGTACGTAACAGTACGGGTAACAGTATGTAACAGCACAGGTAACAGTATGTAACAGTACAGGTAACAGTACATAACAGTATAGGTAACAGTATGTAACAGTACAGGTAACAGTATGTAACAGTACAGGTAACAGTATGCAACAGTACAGGTAACAGTAAGTAACAGTACGGGTAACAGTATGTAACAGTACAGGTAACAGTATGTAACAGTACAGGTAACTGTATGTAACAGTACAGTTAACAGTACATAACAGTACGGGTAACAGTATGTAACAGTACAGGTAACAGTATGTAACAGTACAGGTAACAGTACGCAACAGTACGGGTAACAGTATGTAACAGTACAGGTAACAGTATGTAACAGTACAGGTAACAGTACGTAACAGTACGGGTAACAGTATGTAACAGTACAGGTAACAGTATGTAACAGTACAGGTAACAGTACATAACAGTATAGGTAACAGTATGTAACAGTACAGGTAACAGTATGTAACAGTAAGTGTACAGCTTATAAAAGGAAATGGAAATGGAAACATGGAATTCCTTTGAGCCTTGTCAGATTCTTTTTTTTTTCACCTCCCCTTCTTTCCCACATAAAACTGTAATTATTTATGTACACTTATGCATGGATTCCTTTAAAAGAAAATTTCACCCAAAAACTACTGTAGCTAGTACTTTCTAAAGAACAAGTGTTA
The DNA here is from genome assembly GCF_019279795.1 of Protopterus annectens. Classification (NCBI taxonomy): domain Eukaryota; kingdom Metazoa; phylum Chordata; order Ceratodontiformes; family Protopteridae; genus Protopterus; species Protopterus annectens. Next base: position 501,797,585 of record NC_056742.1, read on the forward strand.
GTTATTGGCTCCAGATAATGGTGACCTGAGCATCTGATGTCTAATTGGCTGTTTACACTGTCACAGCCTTTACATACAAACAGTGAAACAATTCATTTCAGCTACACAACTTTCTAGTGTGGTCGACATGTCATTTTTCCTTTTTGTTGAAGCATTTCTTTAATTCAGTAACTGTTTCATTGCCAGTTGAAACCCTTTATTAAGCAGATGTTTTATGTATAATTCTGGCACAGCTTTCATGACTAATAAACCCCTGTCTGTAATGTCTCTGCTTTAGTACAGCACAGTAGCTGTTTGTAAGACATCTGACATTACTTCAAGGTGTGGGGTTCAGTCATGACTTCTAGTCACCATCTCTATAGATCTTGCATGCTCTACAACTGCTTGTTTGGCTTTTGTTTCTTCAAGTACTCCTGTTTCCTCTGGCCTCCCCAAGACTTGATACTTAACCGAATACAACAAACGGTCTGTATAAATGGACAGAAGTATATACAAGTGTGCATGTGTGTGTGTGTGTGAGAATATGTGTGTGTGTGTGTGTGTGTGTGTGTGTGTGTGTGTGTGTGCTCATATGTGTCTACAGCTCATTTAAGATGTACTTCTATGTCTCAGTATATGGCTCACCCCCCCTACTAACACATATTGAATTAGGTTGGTAATCAGAGAATGCCAAAATGAATGAATGTTATATATCAAATAAAGAAACAAAATCTTAGTAAACACTTTTGGTTTTACACACTTGAAAAACATATAATATCAGCTGACTCCACAAGATTGGTGGCATTATAACCACTTGAACAAACAATACTCAATTACTTTAAAGAACAAAGCATTCATGCTGTGTTTTGCTTAAAAACCTCAGTTTATTTCCATTGTGAAATTACTCAGCTCCATGGCATCTGTCTATTGAAGAAAGGCAAATTGAAAGCTTCTCCTGTGGATCACGGCTGAAATAAAATGTATGTGACCCATTCCAATAAAGCATGAAGATTTTACCACATATTAAACCAATGAAAGCAGCATACATTCCAAGCAGTAATAAAATATAGTAAAAGATACGCTAATACTACAGGCCACTGTGTCCCATTTTATATGGCAGGTTATGTTTCATTATGTTGTTGATATCTCGGTTCAGAGGACTTTGTTTTATTGACTGTGGAGAATACATTAACGGTATCCTGATGTTGTGCTTCAGCATGTGGTGTATAATGGATTTGTGTGTGCTTCAGTACATGGAGTATAACGGATTTGTCTGTGCTTCAGTATGTGGTGTATAATGGATTTGTCTGTGCTTCAGTATGTGGTGTATAATGGATTTGTCTGTGCTTCAGTATGTGGTGTATAATGGATTTGTCTGTGCTTCAGTATGTGGTGTATAATGGATTTGTCTGTGCTTCAGTATGTGGTGTATAATGGATTTGTCTGTGCTTCAGTATGTGGTGTATAATGGATTTGTCTGTGCTTCAGTATGTGGTGTATAATGGATTTGTCTGTGCTTCAGTATGTGGTGTATAATGGATTTGTCTGTGCTTCAGTATGTGGTGTATAATGGATTTGTCTGTGCTTCAGTACATGGAGTATAATGGATTTGTCTGTGCTTCAGTATGTGGTGTATAATGGATTTGTCTGTGCTTCAGTATGTGGTGTATAATGGATTTGTCTGTGCTTCAGTATGTGGTGTATAATCGATTTGTCTGTGCTTCAGTATGTGGTGTATAATGGATTTGTCTGTGCTTCAGTATGTGGTGTATAATGGATTTGTCTGTGCTTCAGTATGTGGTGTATAATCGATTTGTCTGTGCTTCAGTGTGTGGTGTATAATGGATTTGTCTGTGCTTCAGTATGTGGTGTATAATGGATTTGTCTGTGCTTCAGTATGTGGTGTATAATGGATTTGTCTGTGCTTCAGTATGTGGTGTATAATGGATTTGTGTGTGCTTCAGTACATGGAGTATAACGGATTTGTCTGTGCTTCAGTATGTGGTGTATAATGGATTTGTCTGTGCTTCAGTATGTGGTGTATAATGGATTTGTCTGTGCTTCAGTATGTGGTGTATAATGGATTTGTCTGTGCTTCAGTATGTGGTGTATAATGGATTTGTCTGTGCTTCAGTATGTGGTGTATAATGGATTTGTCTGTGCTTCAGTATGTGGTGTATAATGGATTTGTCTGTGCTTCAGTATGTGGTGTATAATGGATTTGTGTGTGCTTCAGTATGTGGTGTATAATGGATTTGTCTGTGCTTCAGTATGTGGTGTATAATGGATTTGTCTGTGCTTCAGTATGTGGTGTATAATGTCTGTGCTTCAGTATGTGGTGTATAATGGATTTGTCTGTGCTTCTCTTTTTTTTCTGACATTAAATACAGAGATAGGGTTGTGGTGACAGAACTTATATGTCAGGAGGTATGAGGGGCACAAACCCCTTGCAAAAATAATGTTCTTTCTTTCAAGAAGTCTTTTTTATTTAGATGTTAGAAATTGTCTTTGTTATGGGATTTAGGCAGTTTCAGATGATATTTTGCATCTTTGTCTTGAGAAATACATTATTTCATTACAAATATCATCAACAGAGTCCTAACCTTTTCTAGCTGAGTACTCTAACTGGATAAGTTAATCAAGCAAATCCATGATCCTCTGCTTCTACAATAGAAGTCACAACCATAACCAAGTTTTATCAGAAGCTCACTTTAAAAAGCCAATCTCAATCAAATCCAACAACTTAGGTGCTCAAACATGATATTCACTAGGAATTGTAAGTGATGTCAAATCAACATCCCTATCTACCAATAACATCCCTCTGCAACACAACAGCTAAATGCTTACATCAGTCTACTGCATTAGCATTGTTATAAACTGATGAGAGGGGTCTACATGCACATGCCTTGGGAGTCATCATCATTAATCCTTTACATCAATATCGGGCCAGATTCAGATAACTTCTCACCTTCACGTTATGGTGAATTTGCATGACACGTGGCCTTGCAAAAGGTAAGTACGATTCAGAAAACCAAGTTCTCCGATGTGGCCTGGGCAAGCAGCACGGTTAGGTGAGATATATAGTAATGCATGCATAACAACATGGCAAGGAGTAGTATCATTAAAATGAGCTTTTCCATCTATACTAGTGAGGCATAACAAGATGGCGGAGAGCTTCATAAATGTGTTAATGCTCATTAAGTAATGTTGGGGGTTGCCATAGCATTAATAAATATGTAACTGCAAGAGGCTGTTATGTCACCACTATGCCTGGCAGAGCATTACATCACTCCCAGAGAAGATGGGTCATTTTATTAATATTTCTTGGACTACACAACACCAGCATTGTGCACCGTGATGATAGGGAACTCAGCCAAGAAACTGTGGATGTGCATCAGCCTAATATGCAGCCCCCATGGGAATCATAGAGTACCTTTTGTAGTGGATACGTAGGCATTTGTAGCTTTACATATATTAGCTGTAGAGATCTTTCAGCAACTTACTAGAGGTATAATGGGGAAATTTCAGGCATCTGCCTGGAGAACATATTAACAGTTTCCTGATGCTGTGCTTCAGTATGTGGGACAGCGTATGTGGATGAAACTAGGAAGAAAGTATGTTTATCACTAAGGCCATCACTCCATCAACTGATAGATGGTCTATACTACATACAGTGTCACCTACAATAATGATGTAGTCTACCCAGGTAGTTCTTAAGTTCAAAGACAGCATTTTAGGCTGATCAGCCTTCAGGAAATGAGTTATTACAACTCCCACATATGGTCCACCTGTGACCTCTACCAACAGTATGCAAAGGGTCACTTCCTACAGGAGCATCTTGCTTGTGATGCAGGATACACCCTGTAACCATGGCCCATAACACCCATAATAAATCCACAAAATCAAACAGAGCATGACTACAACTGTGCCCCCTTGCAGAAAAGAAAGATTACTGAGTATGTGTTTGGGCTAATGAAGACACATTTTCACTGCCTGGATTTATCTGGTGGTGTCCTGCAGTATGGCCTTGGTGCATGTAGAAAAATAGTGTCAGTATGTACAATGTTACATAATATCATACTTAAGAAGAACTTAGTGCCAGTGTGTGCAATGTTACATAGTATCATACTTAAGAAGAACTTAGTGTCAGTGTGTGCAATGTTACACAGTATCATAATTAAGAACTTCCACAGGGTAAGCATTTACAGATGTAGTGGTCCCGAACATACCAGGCTGTGCAGGCTGGTTCAGAGGAGGAGTCAGAGGAGAAACCAGTGCCAATGAATAATCATGCCAGACAGAGGCAGGTGAAGTATGCCGTGGCATTGGCAAAGAGGCAGCACATTGCACATCACTTTAAAACTGCTTCTGTTTCAAGCATACTGGCTTTAAGGTCCACTAATCTTTAAATCACTCTCTCTGTCTCTGTGTGTATATATATATATATATATATATATATATATATATATATATATATATATATGTGTATATATATATATATATATATATGTATATATATATATATATATATATATATATATATATATATATATATATATATATATATATATATATATATATATATATATACTTTTAAACAACATTTTAAAAACATTTTAAATCAAAGAAAATATTTCCACTGTGTATTTATAGTCATTTAATATATATTTTTTTCATTTTCAGTACAAAGTATTAATACCAAACATTTAAACACAAGTAAGTTCATGAATTGTATTTTTTAACATTTATGTAAAAATTGATATAACTATCTACTGTACAACTTATGAATAATATTTGTAATGCATTTTAGTTTAAAGAGATGTTAAAATAGTTTACTTTAAACAGGTGTGTATGTGAAAAGTAATGTTATTATGACTTGTTTTAAATAAGGTAATTATGTATTTTTTTTTAATTTACAATCTGATGAAGTCCTAAGCAAAGAACAGATGGACGTGTTAAATCTTTGATTAAATAAATCGCATAACAGTAGCTGGCTTCAATTTTTTTTTTTAGTTTACCAGTGAATGTTTCATGTTGCAGTACCTTGTTTTGGAGTTTAAGTGACGTATGCAAAACTGACTCCAGGCTGTGCTAACTCATGTATAGGTTATCCGCTCTGAGTATCATACATAGATAACTTGTATAACAACAGACAAAAGACAGGGAAAACTGATTATCATTTGCATAGGTGGGAAGGGAGCACAGGAGAAGATGCCTTTCACAGGGAAATGTGTGGGTGCAAAATGAAGGGACCACAGGAGAAGATGCCTTTCATAGGGAAATGTGTGGATGCAAAATGAAGGGAGCGCAGGAGAAGATGTCTTTCACAGGGAAATGTGTGGGTGCAAAATGAAGGGAGCACAGGAGAAGATTCCTTTCACTGTAAAATGTGTGGGTGCAAAATGAAGGGAGCACAGGAGAAGATTCCTTTCACAGGGAAATGTGTGGGTGCAAAATGAAGGGAGCACAGGAGAAGATGCCTTTCACAGGGAAATGTGTGGGTGCAAAATGAAGGGAGCACAGGAGAAGATGCCTTTCATAGGGAAATGTGTGGGTGCAAAATGAAGGGCGCACAGGAGAAGATGCCTTTCACAGGGAAATGTGTGGGTGCAAAATGAAGGGAGCACAGGAGAAGATGCCTTTCACAGGGAAATGTGTGGGTGCAAAATGAAGGGAGCACAGGAGAAGATGACTTTCACAGGGAAATGTGTGGGTGCAAAATGAAGGGAGCACAGGAGAAGATGCCTTTCACATGGAAATGTGTGGGTGCAAAATGAAGGGAGCACAGGAGAAGATGCCTTTCACAGGGAAATGTGTGGGTGCAAAATGAAGGGAGCACAGGAGAAGATGCCTTTCACAGGGAAATGTGTGGGTGCAAAATGAAGGGAGCACAGGAGAAGATGCCTTTCACAGGGAAATGTGTGGGTGCAAAATGAAGGGAGCGCAGGAGAAGATGCCTTTCACAGAGAAATGTGTGGGTGCAAAATGAAGGGAGCACAGGAGAAGATGCCTTTCACAGGGAAATGTGTGGGTGCAAAATGAAGGGAGCACAGGAGAAGATGCCTTTCACAGGGAAATGTGTGGGTGCAAAATGAAGGGAGCGCAGGAGAAGATGCCTTTCACAGGGAAATGTGTGGCTGCAAAATGAAGGGAGCACAGGAGAAGATGCCTTTCACAGGGAAATGTGTGGGTGCAAAATGAAGGGAGCGCAGGAGAAGATGCCTTTCACAGGGAAATGTGTGAATGCAAAATGTGCTTTTCTGTGAAATGTCAGCTTGTGGGAGGGGGGATGTTTAACACAGTACTTGTTGAGAATGGCCTAGTGGGGGGGTTTAACACAGTACTTGCTGAGAATGGCCTATGATAGTGGAGGTGAGTGTTGTAGTTGGTGCTTTAGTAGAGTAAATGTGGGCCTGCAAAGAAATAGCCTCAGTAAAAGTTGCAGGTGTTTGGCCTGATCTACTGTACAGGTCCAGGGCATACATGGCAGAGAGCTTAGCATCCCATGCACACTCCTACTGCTGATGTGCGGCTATACCAGGAGTTGCACTGGATGTACTACAAATGGATAGATTGTGGAGTACTGCATGACCTTAAAGGATGTGCCACTGTGGTAATAGCCATGGGGGGATGCTCTACTGGGTGTAGATACCTCAATAACAGATGTTGCTGTGGAAATGCTAGCAATGTGGGAATGGGAGCTTGTTCATCCATGGACACGCTGGTTACTGGCACTGGATGCAGAGGTTGACGTGTTCCATCGATGGCCAATTTGTTTCTATTTTATTTTATTTAGTTATTTTATTTATTTTACATTTGTTATCCAGGTGGTGTCTAGCTGAGCAAGTAGTCCATTTTCAGCGGAGATTACAAAAATAATTTTACAAAGATTTGCAAATAATATACTAAAAGTTTAACAACTGCCTACAATTACAATTTACAAAAAGTGAATGTAACCAGAAAACATTACATTTCCTAGTCCTTACTACAGACAGTAATATGAAACTCATTAAATATAAAACTAAAATAACCATTTTGTGGTATTTTCATTTGGTAGAAGTAAGACAAGGAGAAAGACAGGAGAAAAGAAACTATTGATTGATGGCATGAGAAACTAGTCAGGAGTATTACAGAACCATAGCCATTGATGAGTAACGTATTCATTTAGGAGTTGTTTGAAGCTATGACTATCTGTGTCATACTATTGCATGTACCGTTGTCTCTGGCTGGTGATCTAGAGAAGACATTGCATGTTCTAGTGTATAAATGAGTCCATCTAAGCAATCACACATATGGGACATGCACTCCCATAGGTTTATTATTCACATCATGCGTCACCCTCAATATCTCCATCTCTTCTGTGGTGTTCCCTAATGGCCCTGAGCATATACTGAGTTGCATCAACTGACAAACCAACCTCAGACGAATGGCAGTAACCATGTCTCCAGTGAGGAAATTTAACTCCCTCTCCATGTGGTCCTCTCTGCCCATGAGTGGTAGAAACAGATTCTGACATCTGTCAGATGGGGCCAGCACACTTCATTGATTGTCTGTCTTCATTACCTTGTTCTTCCTGACAGGATCTACCAATGGTCTGTGCTGAGGATGAAATGAGCTCTGTACTTCCTGATTGTGCCAGGTCATCCCCACCATCATTATCAGAGGCTGCAGATCTTCCAACATCATGCAAGGCAGCTCCAGACTGTTGGAAAAAGAATCACCTGTGAATGCACAAAAGCATGAACTATAAAGTGTAAGTATGGCCCAGCACCAGAAGTATATATGCATCACGTTTAACAAATACAAACATGAAAAAGTAGTACTTTATTTG